>NC_056730.1:407032294-407064794 GCF_019279795.1 Protopterus annectens | reverse complement strand
GTGTGTGTGTGTGTGTGTGTGTGTGTGTGTGTGTGCTTGTATGTAGTGTGTGTCTGAGCTGCTTGCAGTGATAGCAATGCAGAAATGTTTTTTTTTTCTAAGGTAGGGTATAGAGCTGGGTTAGGGACAGGGGCAGAGTTAGGGTTAGGATGAAGGGGAAGAAACACTATGGAATCAGTTACCACTACAGGTCAAAGTACCTACTTTGTCTATCTTTAAGGCTTGTCTTTATGATTGGATGGATAGATATAAACATACACCAAAGTTGCCCCTGCTCTATTAGGAAGGCAACCACTATACACTAGAATTGCCATCTGTGCTCTGCTTAATTTGGTAGTGAACATTATTAAGAGTTCAACAGGGTCCAAAAACTTTGTTTGACTACTTATATATATACCTATCCATCTTATGGTCCCTGTGATCACTTATTTAGTACTGTTCCTGTTTTCCTTTGTTCTATGGTTGTACAATATTGAAGAGGGAATAAACTTCCCAAAACATCACACAGTGGTCTTGAGGAATCATGCTCTAACATGTTAGAACACAAGATTTCTAAGAGCTTGTTTTCTGATGAAATGCAAGACAGCCAAGTGGGCATAAAACAGCAGATCCTTCTCAGCATCCTTCTTCATCTGGCCTGAATCTAACCAAATCCTGCAGCTGTGACTCAGATAGATTCCATGCTGTCTCACAGATACTGTCACCAAAACAGAGAGCTGTCCAGACAATACCTATCATGCAGTGCAAAATGTAAGAAAGATAATATCCAGCAACAGTAATCAATGACAACTTTTCTTCAGAATTACTGTAATAATATGTAATATTATTTACAGTAATGCTTTTATCATACTAATGTGGTGATAACTATTCTGTATGAATGAGATTACTTCATAGCATAGTTCACATGACAAATTGAACTAAAGCAATAAATAAATACAAAACAAAAAATAATGTGCTCATCCAATTGGCACATTGCAAGAATCTTTCTGTGTTTGTCATTATTTGTGGCTGAACCAGTGCCGGATCATGGTCAAAACGAGCTCTAGGCAGGGAAATGGACCAGCCCCCCCCCCTGCAGATTTTTTGGTATCCCATTACTTTTCTGTCTCCCCTATTTACCATAAACACTCTTCAAAGCTGTCAGTATGCATACTATTTTCATCTTAAATTTTGTTGACCATGTTAGTCCCACTAGGCTAGTAGCATCTTTTCAGGGGAGACCGTTGGTGGTATTTATATTACTAGGGGAAATTTGACCTGGGAATTGGGGAACTTCCTCTACTCTTTTCAGTAGATTAGATGGATGTAAACCATCTCATAGCACCTATCATTAACACAGACAAATGTGGTCTTGTTTTAACAACTCTTTCATAGGACAACACCACTACCACTTCCACACCCTTAAAGTGTGCCACACTGTTAGCAATCCATCTACATGATTTGGGAGTAGAACACACAGCCTTCTATACCAAAGACAAGTATGCTACCTGTTGTGCTACTGACAGTGCTTTCAAACTCAATAGCACAAACACTGACAGACATTTACTAAACAAAACAGTTGCACATTGAAAAAAGACTTTGCATAAGCAAGAGTAAATTTTTCTTCCCTTAAAGCTCACATTCTTTGAAAATGCACTGAAACTCACATTCCTTGAAAATGCACTGAAACTCATATATTCCTTGAAAATGCAAAACAGTTGCATATTGAAAAAAGACTTAGCATGAGCAATAGTAAACTTCTCTTTCCTTGAATCTCACATTTCTTGAAAATGCATTGACATTGACATTCATTAAAAATGTATTGAAACTCAATTTAATTGAAAAATGCATTTTTTCCATTGAGTGAATTAAAATATATTCATAGGTTGTTACTAGCCTAAAGACCACTAAGGCCCATACAAGACTAGTCATGCACGGCAAACTATTTGGGTCCTAAGTATCATATGGGGGGCATATTGGTAGGCAGGTAGCTAAGGGTTTGTGAGATAGTACCTTTCTTATTAACAGCCTCTGTCCATAACGGACATGGGGGTTGATCAGGGCAAATTGATGATTTCCCATCCAGTTGTCAAGGTTTTGTTTGAATTGGGCAGATAAGTCTTGGATCTACTGTTTTTGGTGCTGTTGTTTTGCACATATGCAACAGATCCATCAGGGCTGGGTCTGAGGAAGCCCTATAAGCCAGACAAATATCCCCTCTCAGCAACCTGTAGGAGACTGAATACAAAGACAGAGCCTGTAGGCAATCAGTTTAGGACAGGGTATTCATGTCTTGAATTCGTCTGGTGAGAAATCTTTGTGGGTGTTCCACCTATTGCAATTGCCTGGTTAGATACTTGCCAAAGAGGGCATTATATAAAATAAAACGACTGATACGAGACAAGTAGAGTTGTACAATAACTTCCTTGGGCCTGGATGCCACCCTTACCTATAAGTTGGTCAAGATAGAATGATTTTCATATTATCTTAGCTACATGACGGTCAAAGGTCAAATTGCTGTCTACATGTTCCCAGATCACTTACTACTGGGTCAACTCTTACGGTTGTTTTATTGATGTAATAATTAACTTGAGTTGACAGTTTCACAAAGGGCATTACAATGCATTTTTTGGCATTGAGTTTTAGCACCATTCATTTGTCTGTGTTAAACCAGCTTGCAAGATGTTTGTGTCTTGGGGGAATCTATAGTAGCTCCCAATCTACAGTCATCTGTGAACTTGGTGAGTCAGAGTCTTTTAATGTTACGCTTGACTTCAGAGAAGTAGATGCCAGACAGGACTGGGCTCAGCACAGTGTCCTGGTATACTCCACTGGTGACCATTCTCTTGGTGGAGGTAGTCTCACCAATCCTGACTTCTTCGGTCCTGCTTGTGAGCCAGCCATATCTCTCAACTGTACAGATTTTTCAGAATGTCCAGATTTTAGTCTCATATTTTTGGTACGTTTTTCATAAAATTATGTTTTTCTGAGAAATTAGTGGCAAATCTTTAACTCATTCCTTCTACTGCTGCTGTTTTGAGTGTGTACCTTTAACTCTCAGTCCCAGTGTGTCTGGCTTGAGCCTTTAAAAAAATAGAGATATCACCTTACAGTTCTAACAAATATTTATCGACAGACGTCAAATATTAATACAATTGTGTTTGTCATCAAGTATGCTTCAAGATAAAATATTTTAATACCTTGTATGTAGCATGGTTTTGGAATTATTAATGCAGATATGAACAAGCAATATTTGATGCCTAGAGGTGCAGTAGGAGGTAACTGCAGAAACACCTGGAGGTGCAGTCGGCTGTAATGAGTTAAAGACTGAAGTTAGAAAATAATGGCATACATTTGAGTTTTGGACTTCATATCCTTCAGAAAATTCATACTAATGCAAAACCTGTTATTCTGTCAACCTTCTAAGTTTGTAAGAGCAATATTTAAAAATTGTCCCTTTTTTTGGCCTTTGTCCCACTTTTACTTATGGCTTTGTCCAGATTTCTTGCTCTAAAAGGTTGAGAGATATAGCAGCCAGCTGGCAATCCAGTGAGTTATGTACAGGTTTTTGCCTAGCTCAGAGAGGTTGTCAATAATGCCTGAGTGGGAAATTGTATCAAATTCTTAGCCAGGTTAAAATACGCAGTATGCATGGTTTTACTGTCGTCCATTGCCTTGGTGACCCTCTCAAAGAAGTCTACCAGGTTAAGGAGGCATGCCCTTATTTTAACAAAGCCAAATTGGGATAGGTCCAATGTCTGTAGGTTAACAATGTCCTTGTTTACCATTTCCATGATAATTTGCTCCATGACTTTGCATATTAGGCTTGTTAGACTGATGAGTCTGTAGTTCCCTGGGTTGGTTGATGTTCCACTCTTGTGGAAGGGAATGACTGTTATGGAAGCAATAGGGGGCATAACTAGTAGCAATCAGGCTTATATAATATCTGTCGATATACACTAGTGTTGAGGCTGTATGTAAGACCTTATAATCAGTTGACTTAAAAAGTTTACACAATAAATGCATGCTAATAGGAGAAAAGAAATACTACCTGATATAAATACTTTAGAGTGAAACGAGTAAATTACTAATTCAAATAAGTTCAAATAAAGTAAACCAGGGTTTAACTAGAACAGTAAGCAAAATTATCAACAGAACTAATGTGATAAAAGCAAGCGAGTTAAGAAGAACCCTAAAGAAGTCCATGAAGGAAGGCTGTAGTCAGATTATTTATGTTTGCAGAATAGTATGATGGTATTTGGTGCACACCATCTATGGTGTTTAGGCAGTTACAGACATGTGTGGCGGCAGAGACCATAGATATATGATTATGAACAATGACTAGCATGATAAACCTTAGCTTAGCAGTAGTGCAATATTTTTACTGGCTAAAATTTATACCTCTCTTGTTCATGTCTGAAAGGGGTTTATCTAAATGTTTTTGTCTGTGCTTAAAATTTGTTGGTATCTTAAAATCCATTGTTCAAAGGCTGGTATTTTAGAACAGCTCCAGTTATATGGCTTGTGGGCCAACTGTAGAGGAAAGGGTAACATCTGCTGGTCCTGTTTAAATGTACTAGTTGTTATTAAGACCCAGTGTAACACAAGACCCACAGTGATATGAAAGTTAGTCTTAAAATGTGCTGCATAGAATGACTGATCCAGTCCCCAAATAGCTGCAGAAAGTGGCACTCACATAAAATATTCTCCCAGCTGTCTATATGAAAGTTTTTACACCTCTAACACTGTGCTAAAGTCGATGGGTTCATTCACTCTAGGATGAAATGAAAAAGTGGCTGTAATCGAATATCTAGTTCTTAACCTGCCATGCAGGTGATTGTGCAATAGGTATATATGTTTGGAGCATAATTTTCTTCTTTGTATCAGTGATGGAATTACCCTGTGTGTTTATCATGACTCCTAGAAGGTCTGCATTTCAGAAGGAATTTGCACATTCAGCTCCTAGTAGAACTGTGACTAAATATGTGACTGTGGTGCATCAAAAAAAAAACATGTCACTTATTTTATATATGCTCTGTGTTTCAGACCACTGCCAGTCTGTGCATAAATAAAGAGTGCCTAATATGGAGATAGTTACAGAAGAATTACTTAGAAATTATATATTCTTATTTAAGAGATGGAAATTATTTGAAAATACCATTCATTATCCACATTTTTACTCATACTTGCATGTTTTATCTTGGCTCTAGCTCTCGAGGTATAAGTAATTCTGTTGTCTGGGTGATGCAATCGCTTATCACAGAAGGAACAGGACTGTATTGTAATTTACTTATATTGTAAAACAACCAGTGGTGGAATTGGCCATGGGAGGACAGACTTTTCAGGGAGGTGATAGTTATCATTGATGGCTTTGTTTCCTTTCATGAAGGTGTGTCAGGAGAACATATTTGAAGTATGAACAGTTTTAGAAGGCTTAAAAAGCATAAGTTACTGTTTGTTTCCAGGAAAGACAATGGCAGCTCAAAAATCTCTAAGCATCCCCCTTCCATATTAATTGTAGATCACAAGTTATATGGACCTGAATGTTTCCTGAATGTCAAAATTCCAAAAGGTCAATAATTTTCCCTTTTGTGGAATTATGACTGTGATGTCCCCTCTATGGGCCAGTAATCAAGGAACCTGAATCCTCACCACTGTCACTGGAGAGAAACATCCACTCGGAATAAAAATAGATACACACAGTATTTCCAGATGCAGCTCTCTGCTGCATCAAGCTCACTTTCCCTTAAGAGCACAGAGGAAATACACTCAGTCTGGGGGTTGGTGTTTTTTTCTCTCTCTCTCTCTGTATATAAATAAATAAATAAATAAATATATATATATATATATATATATATATATATATATATTCACTTCAGAAGCTCGAAATACTGAAATCTCGAATTTCAGTATCTCGAGCCCAAAAAGTCGAATCCACAAAACAACGAAAAGTAAAAACCACGAAATTCAAAACCTCGAATACCGGAAGTTTTGAATTTTGTGGTTTTACTACACACACACACACACACACACACACACACACCATCCACCACATAAACACACGCAATCACTCTACTACATGAAAGTAGGCGGGCAAGCCCCCCTGCACCCCCCCCCGTGTGGGGGCTGTGCCCCCAACACCCCTTCTACTTAAATATTCTCACTCCGAGGTCACACTACATACAAACACCACCACACAAGCTACTTTCTCTTTGCACACACACATCACAGCAACAAAACACACTGACACACACCACAGCCCCTACCCAAACCCCTTAACACACACACACTTACTTGAATACATGACATAGCGGAACTTTAGAAGTGCGAAATTCAAAACCTCTGGTATTCGAGGTTTTGAATTTCGCGCTTTTAAACTTTCACTATTATGTGGATTTGGCTTCTTGGGCTCGAAATACAGAAATTCGACATTTCAGTGTTTCGAGCTTCTGAAGGGAACCCATATATATATATATATATATATATATATATATATATATATATATATATCCATGCCCCGAATAAAAGTCCCCACAGGCACAACTGTAGAGTTGAGTCCTCAGGCGAGTGTCTAAGCCAAGTCCTCCAGCACCCTCTATTTGAAACCAGCGATTTGATTTTCACACATGTGCACACACACACACACACACACACACACACACACACACACACACACACACACACACACACACACACACACACATCTGGGAAAGGCTGGCATAGGCTTACTAGTTATGCCACCTTCTGCCCAGACTATAAGGTAGTTACACTGCCACTAGACACTCCAAAGCCAGCTACTCTAAGGCTCTTACAAGCATACCCATTTACACTGATTGAAATTCATATTAATACCCAATTATACTGAGTGAAATTAATATTAATACAAATAATAGTGTTTCACCAATGCAGTAAGACTTTCAGGAGTGGCCATTAAATCACCAAATAGATATGAGTACTCTCAAAGGTTAAAATATTCTCTAAATGACCAGCCACAATGGAAAGTTTAAATATATTTAATAATAAATAATAAAAGACCATGAAAATACTAAGTATTTATTTACAATAAATACAAGAGTTTCAATGACAGGAAATATTAAAACAACACAGATGAACAGATTCACATAGATACAGAAAAACAGCACTTAACTAATCTCACTATATTTTCCTGACTGATCTAAAGAATTACTATTCCCTGGTCACTTACTAGAGCAAGGCAAGATTATGTAGGTGAGTGGTTCTCCTTGGTCAGCTTTCAAAAACAGACTGTAATGAGACTTCAGTCTCACCTAGTATTAAAACATCATTTCAGTCGTGGATTACAGAATGACATCACACACATCTGGTCATCTGACTTCTGGTTGCCTTACAACCCCCATTACTAGAAACTGAACCAGAATCTTGCACATATGTGTTACCATATACACAGATAGAGCTTTGTTAAGATGTATTACATCATCTGGAAGCCATAAAACCATTTAAAAACTTCTACCCTTCCAGGCTAGCAATTAGTTCCTTGCTATGGACAATACAATAAGGATTCCTAGTCCTTGTTTTCACAGATATTTCATCTCTGGCTGCAATCAGAACTGTAAGATACAATCTTTATGTCCTACCAGGTAATTTAATTCAAACTATTTTTCAAAGTTAACTAGACTGGGATTAACCTCTTCCCTTCTAGTATCCTCTGTTACAATATGTTAACTTCCACAGTTACAATATAGCCTGACATACAGGTGCATTTCTTTTTCTGTCCAGCAAGACCCGCTGTTCATTTTTTTAATACAAGCAACTTTACAAACACATTTTCAACACAAACACCTGTACAAATCACTTTGATATACAAATTTCATATAATTCTTTACAAAACTCCAGCTATGCTGGCATATGTTACAAATCCACAGCCCTACTTCTCGTGGCTTTGCAGGCATTACCTGACATAATCATGATGTCATGTTGAGTCTATGAAATTGTATACAATTTTGTGTAACAGTGACACTGTGACTTATTGAGTTTAGAAAAATGGTATAAAACTTTATAAATGATGTGTGCATAGCAAACCTCAGTGTAAATGATAAACAATATTACATTAAAGTGTGTATTAGAGAACAGCAGCCTCATCTTTAAGAAAGGTATAACCTTGCTGAAGCAATGCATGATATAGGGGGAATAAGTAAGAAGGTAATGTTTTTCTTCCTGAGATGGAAGGAAAATATCTTGGGGAAGAAAACAAAAACAGTGAAAAGTTGATGTTCATTTGTCCTGAGACAGAAGGAGAATAACACAAAGAAAGTAAGAAAAAGAAGGCAGTACCTGCCAACAGACAGTGTACCATTTAACAGTACCCCAGTTGAAATTCCTGCTAAGCCAAAACAAAGGGGGGAGAGGATTCTATGATGTCAGCATGGAAACTCAAGAGAACTGATAAGAGATTCTGAAGTAAAAATCATGCAAGTATGCACAAACACTACAAGAAGGGTTAGCATGAAAACAGAGAGGATAAAATAGGAAAACAAAGGTACTTGAGTAGTCAGATGCACCGAATATCCTCTCACTAGGCTGGACAAAGACTGGGTGATGCTGAGTTGTCTTTCAGGTGCCAGGGTCTCTGATATCTTAAGGGCCATTAAAGCCCTTGTACCTGGCAAATATGACTATGTGCTCTCTGATTATGTAGCCCAGGCAGGTATGACCCTAACCCTGAGCAGTATCCTTCCTTCACCAAGAATGATGCCACAATATAGAGACAAGATGATCAGCTTTAACAATTGGCTTAATGTCTGGTGTCATTCAAAGGGGATCCAGTGTCTGTCTGCCTGGGATGACATGCTTGACAAGCCACGCTGCTTCACAAGGGACGGCTTGCACCTGTCACCCTGGGATTCGGATATTGGCTAAGGCTCTTGCCACCCCATAGTGCCTTTTTAGGCAAGGCTCAAATTCTAAACCTACCACCCTAGAAAACAAAAATGGGAAGAAACTGAGGGTAATGCTGCTCAATGCCAGAAGTCTAAATCTCAAAATGCACGCACTCGAGGCCCTTCTCAGTATGGAGAACATCGATGTCTGTGCTGTAACTGAAACCTGGTTCAAGGCTCCTGAGAGCACCCGGCACTATTAGGTTTTACCTCATATCATGCGTTCTGGCCCCAAAACCCGGACCACACCACAAAAGGAGGGTGTATCCATATTCATAAAGGATACCCACACCTCCAGGTTGGTGGCAACACAAGCTTCGGAAACCATCCAGGTGCAACTCACCATAGGCAAAACTGCTCTACAAATTGTAGCATGCTACAGGCCACCCTCTCAAACTCAGGAACCCCACACAGCCTTCCTGAAGACACTGGAGGGTATAAATGTATCTCCAAACACCATCATATTGGGTGACTTCAACTACCCGAATATAGACTGGGAACATTACTCAAGCCCTAACTTTCTAGCCCAACGGTTCCTGGAGTTCATAAATTCAAATGCCATGGAACAGCTAGTCACTGTTCCCACGAGAGGAGAAAATATACTAGATCTCATTGTCACAAACATGGGGACAAAATGCTCCACACCGAAGTATATCAGTCATGGGTGAGATCGGATCGTAAACTAATCTCAGGGGAGATCCTCATCCCGCCCCTTCCCCAAACAAAAATGACCATAGTGAAGAACTTCTCTAAAGCAAACTTCACACTACTCAAGACTGGTGTGGTATCCTTCAAGGCCCCTGAGCCAGTGGAAACCACAACCCAAGCTGCGGAAGCCCTTACAAATGCCTTCTATGAACACCTCCAGGACTGCATGGATCAGGCAATCCCAAATAAAACCAAGACTCTTTCCACAAAGGGCAAACTTCCAGTCTGGTGGACCCCAGCCATTAACAAACTTTACAATAAGAGGAGAAAGCTATTACATGATAGAACAAAATCCATAAAAGGGAAGTCACCCCTGATCATTATTAGTAAAAAATACGAGCACTCATAAAATCAACTAAGGCCAATTTTGAGAGAAAAATTGCCATGGATTCAAAGGACAATCATAAGGCCTTTTTCAGCTATGTTAGGAACCTGGGTGGAAACTCCCAGATATGCTCAGAATTAGTCCAAAATGATACAAAATCACTGAACCCACAGACATTGCCAACATACTGGCAGACAGGTTCAGTGCAAACATCACCCCTCTCCCCTAAAGGAGAGATAACTATCCCAGCCGAGTGTAGCCTCCCGGACATCTCAAATGCGCAGGTGAAAGCTGCTCTCTCTAAAGCTAAAAACACAGCATCAATGGGACCGGATGGTGTCCCTGGCTGTGTGCTACACGAGCTAAATGAGGAATTAAACCCACATAAGGCAGCTGTTTAATCTCAGCCTTACCACAGGATACGTGCCCAAGGAGTGGCGACGGCAACTGTGGTCCCACTCCACAAAGGCGGTGCCTCACGGACCCTGGTAATTACCGCCCCATAAGCTTAACAAGTCTAGTCTGCAAAGCTATGGAGAGGATCATAATGGAGCTCATAAACAAAGATATAGGGGACTTGCAGACATTGGACCCAACCCAGTTTGGCTTTGTCAAGGGAAGATCATGCCTTTTGAATTTGGTCGACTTCTTCAAAACAGTCACCAAGGCCATTGATGAGGAAAGGCAGTCCATACAGCCTACCTTGACCTTGCAAAGGCTTTCGACACAATACCCCACTCGGGTATTGTAGAAAAACTTACCAGCTTAAATGTAAACCCATATGTCACAAGATGGGTTGCAAACTGGCTTAAGGACAGAACCCACAGGGTTAGAGTTGCTGGCGCTATGTCAGACTCCAAGCCGGTCACAAGTGGTGTCCTACAGGGCTCGGTCCTTGGCCCCTATTGTTTGGCATCTACTTCTCAGAAGTACAGGCCAACATGGGAGGACTTTGGCTGACAAAGTTTGCAGACGACTGCAAACTGGGTGCCATAGTGGAAAGTGCATCGGACACGGATATCCTTCAGAAGGGACTCACGGAAATAGATAGCTGGTGCCAGAGCCATGGCCTGAAGTTAAACGCCAAAAATGTATAGTCATACCCTTCGGGAAAAACAAGGTAACCCCAAGCTACCATATAGGTGGCAATCCACTAAGCACAGAAGAGGTTATCAGGGACCTGGGGACCCAGGTTGACAGTGGCCTTTCTTTTGACACTCACGTTGCTAAAGTGGTTAGAAAGACCTTCTACATTGCTCACCTGATCATGAAGGGATTCACATCCAGATCTAGTGAGGTCATTGTTCCCCTGTACTCTTCACTTATCAGACCAATGATCGAGTACAATGCCCCATTTGGGATGTATCTCACCCAACATCTGCAGCAATTGGAGAGACCCCTAAAGTTCCTCACCAAAAGGATAAAGGGACTCCAAAATCTGTCATATGCTGCCAGATTGAAGAAACTCCAGCTCTATTCAGTCACATACCGTCTGCTCAGAGGTGACATGTGCCTGACATACAAGGCCATGTCCAACCCGGAATTAATGGACATGCTCCACCTAAAAAATCCAAATCCACCAAAACCACTAGAGCAAGCGACTTAAACCTTAGCACGGATATAAATAGGACGTGCTGGAGGGATAGATTTATCACTCAGAGACTCCCTATGCTGTGGAATAAAATCCCGGTCCATGTGAGGCAGAGCACCTCGCTGACTCTGTTCAAGAGAAATCTAGACCTGTGGATGGGAGATCGTAGGTTTACCCCAGGAATCATCTCTGTGTCACTGCTGGACAGAGGCACAACAAACTAATGGGCACAGTATTTTTTCATATAAGGGGTGGCGTAAGTCACAAAAATTTGGGCTAGGCTTATAAATGCCTTAGGGCAGATAGCCTAGTATAAACCTATGAACCTATGAACCTATGTCATGGTCACGATCCATGTGGGAGTGAATGACTTTATGCACAAAACCCTGAGGGATACACAGGGAAACATGTTGGAACTCACCGTATATGGCATTTTAATACTTGTTAGGTATCATTTCACCTGTAGACAGATTTCCAGGGACCCAGAAACAGAGCTCATTGAGCTCCAAATCATACTAAACAAAACCATACTTCTTCATTGCCTGGCAAAAAGAACCTCAGTCAGAATAAACCGTATAATATTTCCTATCTCTATCAAAGGCACAAATGCAAATATAAATGTGCATTTAATTGTTCATTGGATTAGAGGATCATAGGACATTATTAGGCTAATGGCCCCAGGGTCCTTGCAAACCAAGCCAAGTTCAACCCATGTTCCCAAGGGTGTCTGCTTCAAGCAGACACTAAAATAAGCAGCTATTGCCCCTGTCTAAGAGGGACACAGGTAGAACCCCCAGGGTGAATTTTCAGTTACCCATCCAGTTATCCAAATTACACTTAAATAAGGCCAATGAGAGTCTTTGTTTAACATGAACAAGAAGCTTGTTCCAAAGGTTGGGCAATCTCTGTGAGACAAATCTGTTTCTCCAGCAAGTTCTGTTGATCTCACATACCAGGTTAAGGTCCATTGAGCGAGTGACCCATTTGCCATTTGATATGCAAATGTGCAGCATTTACATTAAAGCTGGGTCAGAGATTGCTCTATATGCAAGGCAAAAATCGCATCTGAGCAGTCTGTACGACACAGAGTAAAGTAACAATGGTTTCTGTCTGTCAGCATAAGACAGATCTCAAAGACCCTGAATTTTCTTTGTAAGGAATCTTTGTGGCCTCTCCAATTGCTGCAGGTATTTGGAAAGGAACATACCAAAGGGAGCATTGTACTCTGTTATTGGCCTGATGACAGAAGAATACAGGGGGGTTTTAACTTCATTTTTTTGGAGGCGATGCTATTACTTATGAGATGAGCAATACAGCATGTCCTTCATACCATTGTGGATACATGGTGATCAAAGTTAAAGTTTTTGTTGACTTGTGTGCCCAGATCTCTCACCACTGACTGTGTGATTAGGGTATTGCTATTGATGTGGTAGTTTGCAGGAGCATCACCCTTGCTGAAGGGATGATAATACATTTTATTGCTTTAAGTTTAAGACCATGGCTTTGGTACCAATCATCAGTCTGCATAAGACCTTTTTGAAGGATATTGACATCACTAGAGATTTCAGTGATAGCTCCCAGTTTGTAGTCTTTAGCAAACTTTGTCAGCCACAGTCCTTTAGTTTTAGCCTGTACTTCAGAGAAGTAGATTCTGAACAGTAGGGGTCCCAAAACCAATCCCTGTGGAACACCACTGGTTATGGGTCTGCTGGAGGAGGTGGAGTCCCCTATTTTGACCGTATGAGTGCTATCAGTGAGCCAGTTTGCAACCCACCTGCGAGTATAAGGATTGATACTCAGCTGGGTGAGTTTATCAATGATACCGAAGTGGGGGATTGTGTCAAAGGCCTTAGCTAAGTCTAGATAAGCCGTATGCACAGATCTGCCCTAGTCTAGGAATTTGGTGACTGTCTAGAAGAAGTCCACCAAGTTTAACAGGCATGATCTCCCCTTAGCAAAGCCAGACTTGGTGGAGGCAAGTGTTTGGAGATTTCCTATATCTTTGTCAGTAAGGCCCATGATGATTCATTCCATGGCCTTGCAGATATGTATGGTCAGGCTAATGGATCTATAGTTCCCAGGGTCCATTCTGCTGGGATGAAACCAGTGCTTAGGCTGCAATTGAAAAGAATGCCCAATGGTGATGCTAATTCCTGTTTTATCCCATGTAGAACACAGCCTGGGATGTTGCCTGGTCCCAGAGAGGCTGTATTTTTGGCCTTGGAGAGGGTGTTTATGATCTGCTCCTCAGAGATACTTGGTGGGGGACATTTTAGGTATATGCGGCAGGGACAGGGGAGTGAAGTTTTCACTGAACCTGTCAGCCAGCAGGTTTGCTATTTCTACAGGCTCTGTATATGTAGTACCATTAACTATGAGTTCAGCGCAAATCTGGGCCTTACCTTTGAGGTTATGGATGTGACTAAAGAACGCATTGTGGTTATTTAGTTAGGGAAGCTAATTTAGATTCGTAGTTAGCTTTGGGGGACTTTACTAGGAGTCTTATTTGCTTGTTTAAGTTGAGGAGGGAGTGTTTCCAGTTTTGAAACTGTTCCTTCCTACTCTTAGACAGCAATTTCTTTCTCCTGTTGTATAACCTATTAATAGCAGTTGTCCACCAGGCAGGTGTGTTTCTCCTTTAAGATCTTGCTTTGGTTCTATCAGGTACAGCAGGATTGATACAATTGTACAGGTGTTTGCAAAAAGCATTGGTGCATAGCTCCACATAGGTGTCTGTTCAATCAGTGGGGGGAGGGGCTATGAAACTTTTTATGCTGTCACTTAAGAGGTTGTAATTGGCCTTGGAGAAGTTTTTTAGTCTAGTTGGTGAGGGGGGGTTGTGTGTTATAGTTACTTGTAGCGACACTGATTTGTGGTCAGATCTCGCAATGGATGGCCACACATTGGAGGTGGTGCAAAGGTCCCCCATGTTAGGGAGCACCAGATCAAGGATGTTGGAGCCCCTTGTGGGTATGTCAACCAGATGGTCCAGGGCATTAGAGTTAACAAAGTCCAGGAACATTTGGGCAAGTGAGTTTGAGCACATATAATTTATCCAGTCAATGGATGGGTAGTTAAAGTCAAAGCCAGGGTGTTTACTTGTATCTTGATTGACTCAAGTAGGTTCAAGTAGGCTAAGTGGCTGTCCTGATTAATGGAGGGGGTCTTATAGCTGGCAATGACCAGAAGAAGGGTCTTACCTGCAGTCAATTGTACCTAAAATAATTCAAAGTAATCATGCTGTTTAACCAATTTAGAGGTGCATTTATATTTAATGAATATTGATACACCATCCTCCTTTAGTTCTCTTGCCTTTAGTTTGTGGTCTCAACATGTGGAAAGGACTGCAACCTGGTATAGCTGGGGTGTTGTCTGCAGCTTTAAACCAGGTCTCAGTGATTACACAAATGTCAGCATCTTACAAGATGATGACTGCTTCCAGTGAATGCAGTTTCTGGATTAGACTCCTAGCATTTAGCAGCATAACCTTGAGGTTGTTTTTAGAGGATATTTTTATGTCAGGAATTTTGTTCTTATGACATTGCCTAAAAAAGGCACTATACAGGTGGCAAGAGCCTTATCCAGTAACCAAAATCCTAGGGGTGACAGATGAAGAGCATCCCTGGCACAGCATTGAGGTCTGTCGACCATATCATCCCTGGTTGAAAGATACTGGATCCCCTTTGAATGACAGAAGAAACTAAGCCAATTGTTGAAGTCAATCATTTTTGTTTGTATTGAGGTATCATTCTAAGTGAAGGTAAAATGCTGCTTAAGGTTAGGGACATATCTGCCTGCGACACATAATCAGAGATCTCAGTCATGTTTCGTTTCATATAGTCCGGTGAGGTACATTTTCAACCATTCACACCAACATGGACTATGATGGGGTCATAACTGTGCCTGTTGTTGAGAGACATGAGTGCGTGTGTGATGTGGTGGATCCTGGCACCTGACAAACAGGTGACAGTGACTTTTTCCGTATCCATCCTGGTGAGAGGGACATCTGTGTGTGTCTCTCAACTGAGTCATCTACGACTAACATATTTGTTTTTGTGTTATGACTTACAGACTTGACTAGTGAGACACTGGTGTATCTAAAAATGCAGATTTTAAATTATGGTAAGAGAAATGTTTGATCACTTCTATTTATTTAAGGTTTAATCACTTCTATTTTTTATCTTATTCTTGTATTGCATTTGTTTTGTTTTAAGTTTTCTGTTCTGTTGGAGTTTTAAGAGTTCTTGGCTAGGGTCAGTTAAAAAGTTAGCAAATAATTCCCTTGCAAACAGTGAATAACATCTGTTAATTAGTGGGAGGAGCTGAGAAACAGCATTGCTGTTTTTGTTAGAAATGTCTCTGTTTAGCTCAAGTGTTTGTTTGGCCTGCTTGCTGAACTCTGCCTAAATATTATTGATCTCTGGCTGCATTTTGTTTTGAATTGAAGCTTTTCATTTAAGGTTTGATCACTTCTATGTTGTATCTTATTCTTGTATTACATTTGTTTTTTTACGTTTTCTGTTCTGTTGGAGTTTTAAGAGTTCTTGCCTATGGTCAGTTAAAAAGTTAGCAAATAATTCCTTTGCAAACAGTGAATAACATCAGTTAATTAGTTGGAGGAGCTGAGGAACAGCATCACTCTTTTAGTTAGAAATATCTCTGTTTAGCCGAAATGTTTGGCCTGTTTGCTGTACTCTGCCTGAATATTGCTGATCTTTGGCTGCATTTTATTTTCCCTCCCACCTGCCCATTGTTGCTGTGTTCTTATTTTATACACTCCTCCCAGTCCTGTCTCATGAGCTCATCTACTAAGTACAGAAAGATCATTTGGGAAGGCCTACCCCCTTAGTTTCTCGACCTTCAGTTATCTTCTGTTTCCCCCCTTCCCACTTAACCTAAAAATGTACTTTATTCAGCTGTTTTTACTGTATTTGTGTTTCTTCCTAACGTATTACTTTATTTTGCTTTTGCTGCTTGTTCTTAAACAGTGTTCATTTGCATTTATTCTACTACATTTATTACTGCTTGTTATTAGCCTGATTAAATTGTAACTGTTATTCAAAGCTTTTTGGTTTAATCACTTGAGCTTCAGGTCAGTTGTTTTACGTTAGGAAGGTTTGTGGTCTACTCTCTTGTGGCAGGATAGGTAGCTTACATCCTTCTAAGTTGGGAACTGCTGGTTGAAAGCTTAGTGTGTCCATTATTCTAAAAGTGTCTTAGTTCTGCTTTAAGCACTTGGGCTTCAGGCCAGTTATTTTACATTAAGAAAGTTTGTGTTCTACACTCTTTTGGGAGGAAAGGGTAGCTTCTGCCCTTCTGAACTGGGAATTGCTGGTTGAAGGCTTATTGTGCCTGCTTATTTGAACTATTTTTTTTAAATTGGTGCACTTTATTTGCTGTAGCATAGACTATAGTCAGACTTGCTGAATCTAGCTCTGCTTGTATAGCTTGAGCACCAAACCAGGCCATCATTTGTTGGAGAGGGTTTCTCTGCACCCTAGTGGCAGGAGTGTGCAATTAGAACTCATTTGATTAAAGGTTGCTACAACAGGGCTCAGTTCTGAGCTTTTTATTGGTGAATTTGTTTAAATCAGTTTGCTCTCATTTGCTACATAAGCAAATTGAAGCCATCTGCTGATCTCTGCAAAACTTGAGTAAAAATTTCCACTGTATATTGCACTTTTGAACTGCATTGTTACCATATCACTGCTTATTTGATCTGTTTTTTTTTTTTGAAATTGTTGTACTTTGTTTGCTGTAGCATAGACAAGATTCAAACCTGCTGAATCTAGTTCTGTTTGTATAACTTGAGCACTAAACCAGTCCATATTTTGTTGGAGAGGGTTTCTGTGCACCCTAGTGGCAGGAGTGTGCAGTTTGAACTCATTTGATTAAAGGTTGCTGAACAGGGCTCAGTTTTGAGATTTTGTATTGATTAATTTGTTTAGATCAGTGTGTGTTCGTTTGGTACGTAGCACTGCATTTGTGCATTGCCCACTGCCGCACAGTAGTGGGCATCATTGGTGGTTATAGATGCAAACACTTTTGCCTGCAAATTTTCCCTTAGTACTCTGCTAGTGCTCTATCGATGATTTCTCGTGATTGTCCCTAACTGACAGGTGATACATACAGCGAAGCTCCTGCAGTACCAATGCAGATCCTGCCCACTAGCCCTTCATATTTTTTGTCCACTTCTCCTGTCCTCTACTTTACCTGTTCCTTCTGTCCTCTCACTGTTTTCTGACCACATAAACTTACCTAGCATTATGGATGGACAATTTCCTACAGTTTCTCCAGCCAGCCTGGTCGACATGGGCATCCTGAGGCAATGTAGCAATTGCCTCAAGTACACTGACAACCCACTTCTAGTCCACACAAATTCATTATGTGAGAGATGTATCTATATCAAGAACCTAGAATCCAGGCTCTCTTGTTCACCAGTAAGTCCATCTGATACTAGGCAGATTGTCAGCATGTACACTTCACCTCCTGCATCTACCAAACCAACAACACATATACCATTTAAGAACAGCACAGCAGCAAGCCATGCATAGTTATGAAGGCTCGCTGCCTCTGCTCCTAAATGGACACGGAGCGTGGACTAGTGCAGGGGGTGTGCCTGAGAGCAGAGCAGAGCTCTCACAATATACATGCCCCTGCACTCAAGAATTGCCATTCGACAATTACAATGAGCGAGAACGCTCATACTGGGTTGTCACCTCTTCAAATGCCCAAAGTGTGACTGTTAGTGTACAAACCTGACATGTTGCAGGACAAAACACACCCACAGCCATTGCAAAGGTCAGAGCCCCACTTTCCAGGAAAACCGTATGCTTATAGTAACAGAAACATGCCAGGATTTCTGTCAGCTGTTCCGATGCATGCAGAAATCCACAGCAATAAGTAAAACCTGTCCCTTCTTAGAGAAAATTACATTAGAAAGTTTTTTTTATCAAACAAATTAAATTTAACCGTAGCTGCTTGGGTTTGCCCATTGCTTAGTTACGCATACTCTAGCTTAAATGCCACAAGAAGGTAATTTTTTTCTGGAGGCAATGTCCTTACTTATAAGATGAGCAGTATAAAATGCCCTTCTTACCACTGTGGAGACACGGTGATCAAAGTTAAGGTTGCTGTCAGCCTGTGTGCCGAGATCTCTCACCACTGACTGTGTGCTTAGGGTATTGCTCTTGATGTGGTAGTTTGCAGGAACATCACCCTTGCCAAATGGGATGATGATGCATTTTTTTGCATTAAGTTTAAGACCATGACTTTGGCACCAGTCATTGGTCTGCATAAAGACCTTCTTGAAGAATGTTGACAATGCTAGGGGTTTCAAAGATTGCTCCCAGTTTGCAGTCATCATCTAACTTTGTCAGCCACAGTCCTTTAGTTTTAGCCTGTACTTCAGAGATGTAGATTCCGAACAGTAGGGGTCCCAGAATTGATCCCTGTGGAGCACCACTGGTTACAAGTCTGCTGAATGAGGTGGAGTCCCCCATTTTGACCATATGAGCTCTGTCAGTGAGCCACTTTGCAAAGCAGCCGACAATATATGGGTTCATACCCAGCTGGGTGAGTTTATCAATGATACCTAAGTGGGAGATTGTGTCAAAGGCCTTGGCTAAGTCTAGGTAGTAGGCTGTATGCACTGATTTGCCCTCATCAAGGGCATTGGTGACTGTCTCAAAGAAATCCACCAAGTTTAACAGGCATGATCTCTACTAGACAAAGCCAAACTGGGTGGGGTCAAGCATTTGGAGATTTTTTATATCTCTGTTAATAAGGTCAATGACGATTCATTCCATGGCCTTGCAGATAAGGCTGGTCAGGCTAATGGGTCTATAGTTCCCACAGTCCAGGGATGCACTCCCTTTGTGCAAAGGGATAACAGTAGCTGTTTTCCATTCCACTGGGATGAAGCCAGTACTTAGGCTGTGACTGAAAAGCATGCTCAATGATGATGCTAAATTCTTGCTTTAATCCATGTAGAACACATCCCAGGATGTTGCCTGGTCCCATAGAAGCTGTGTTTTTGGCCTTGGAGAGGTAATTTAAGACCTGCTCCTTGGAGGTACTAGACGGGGACAGGTGTTTGTGTACTTTGGGGTATATGTGTTGGGGACAGGGGAGTGAAGTTTTCACTGACCCTGTCAGCCAGCAGGTTTGCTATATCCACAGGTTCTGTATGTGTAGTACCATTAACTAAGAGTTCAGTGCAAATCTGGGCCTTACCTTTGAAGTTACAGATATAACTAAAGAATGCCTTGTGGTTATCCTTAATTAGAGAAGCTAATTTGGATTCATAGTTAGCTTTAGAGGATCCTTACTGCGGTGGTGGTGCTGCGGTACCATTGTCGCCTCACAGTTAGACGTTGCCCGTTCGATTCTCAGTTAGAGCGTCTTCTGTGTGGCGACATGCGTGAATGGGCGTTCCTTTTTTGAAGGTTGTGCGTTAGGCCCGGCAAGCCAGCACATCAAAATCTACTGCCAATCATTAGCGGACCTGAGTTTCGCTGTGGCGACCCCTAACCGGGAAAAGCCGAAAGAAACAAACAAGTTAGCTTTAGAGGACTTCACTAGGATTCTTATTTACTTGCTTAAATTGAGGAGAGAGTGTTTTCAGTTTTGAGACCATTCCTTTCTGCTCTTAGACAGCAATTTCTTTCTCCTATTGGATAGCCTATTAATGACAGTTGTCCACCAGATGGGTTTGTTTTTCCTTGAAGATCTTGCTTTGGTTCTATCAGGTATGGCAGAGTCAATACAATCATACAGGTATTTGTATAAAGCATTGGTGTATAACTCAGCACAGGTGTCTGTTCCATCAGTGGAGGAGGGGCTATGAAGCTATTTCTGACATCATGTAAGACAGTGTAATTGGCCTTGGAGAAGATTTTTAGTCTAGTTATTGCTAGGGGGGAGAAGTCTTGTGTGACTGATTTGTGGTCAGATCTCACCAGGGATGACCACAAATTGGGGGTGGTGCAGCAGTCTCCCATGTTGATGAGCACCAGGTCCAGGATGTTGGAGCCCCTTGTGGATATGTCAACCAGCTAGTCCAGGGCACTGGAGTTAATGAAGTCCAAGAACCCTTGGGCAAGTGAGTTAGAGCACATATAAATCACCCAATCTATGGGCAGGCAATTAAAGTCACCCAAATCTAGGGTGTTTGGTTCTATCTTGATTGACTCAAGTACATCCAAATAGGCTGAGTGGATGTCCTGATTCATGGAGTGGAATCCTAGGGAAAAAAATTGCTGTTCCAAAACACATACACACAACACAAGCACACCAAACAAACAGCAGTCCACACACATACACCTAAACTTTTACACCTAACCCTACACTAAACTATACATACACCACTAACTATCCACTTACCTTAACCCAAACCCAAACCTTCAGAAAAAAAGAGGTTATAACCCCCTTGCACTCTTTCCTCATCAGGCCAATAATAGAGTATAATCCTCTCTTTGGTATGTTCCTTTCCAAACACCTGCAGCAATTGGAGAGACCACAAAGATTTCTTACAAAGAAAATTCAGGGTCTTCCAGATCTGGCTTATGTGGACAGACTGAAGTCATTGTCACATTACTCTGTGTCAGACAGACTGCTCAGAGGCGACCTGTGTCCTGCATATAGGGCAATCTCTGACCTAGCTTTGATGGAAATGCTGCACATTCATAAGTAAAATGGGACTCAGGTCACTCGCTCAAAGGACCTTAACCTGGTATGTGACATCAACAGAACTTATTGGAGAGAGAGAGATTTGTCACAGTGGTTTCCTCACCTTTGGAACAAGCTTCCTATTCATGTTAAACAAAGACCCTTGTTGGTCCTATTTAATTGCAATTTGGATGATTAGATGGGTAACCGGAAATTCACCCCAGGGGTTCCACCTGTGTCCCTCTTGGACAGGGGCAATAGGTGCTGATTTTAGTGTCTGCTTGAACCAGACACCCTTGGGAACATGGGTTGAAGTTGGCTAGGCTTGTAAGAGCCTGGGACCATTAGCCTAGTAACCTCCTGTGATCCTATGATCCTGTGAAAGGTAGCCTCTAGGAAAATACACAGTCATTTTTTATGTAGAGATGTAAAAAACACACCTATTTTCAAACCACATAGGGAAATAGGTTCTGTTTAAACAGCTGAACTAGTCAAAGACTGAAAGGCCATAAGATAAGATTTTCTTGTATTTAGCTTAAGTAAATAGCTATCTGAAACTACGTACATTGTAGCATGAGTCCCTGGACCTTGGTCGAAATATGTTTACTCAACAGAGTAACATCTGTTAAATTGTAACTTTCTGTCAGAAAGGAAATGCATCTAAAATATGTGAAAGACAAAAAATAAACAAGTAAAGTGTAAAAACATGAAATTAAATCAAGGTTAGTTGAAACAGTCTGTGTCCTTCACAGACACACAAAAAGTTGTACTGCTTATTGTGCGGGAATAGAAAATAATTTACACTTGTCTCTCAGGAGAAGAAAATGTGTCCCTCTGTTTGTTGCCAAAGGACCCACAGCAATAGCAAAGGGAATATAATTTACATTTACTTGCTGTAGATCTACTTAAAACAAATCTGAAACACATAAAGAAATGCATATAAACAGCAAACACCGTTCTTTTATCTGATCACTACAAACTCTTAACATAATACACCTACATCGACCCCATATCATACTATTGCTGATTTTCCACACTTAGAAAAAATACCACATGTAGCACTATATTTTGAATTCTCATTAAATCCTAATTACTGTGTAGCTCATCTAGATAGGCATCAAATGTACATAACTTCTTTTCACCAAGCAACAGAAATAAAATGAATGACTGATATCATATGAAAGCTAGATGAATAAATATGAATAAAATGCTTTTAACAGCATTTCTATAGTTGAGGTTCCGTGACTTGTTTACAAAAAGTAAATGCTAGAAGGTTAGAATGAGATTGTACTTAAAATGTGATATCATAACTTGATTCTTGATAAAAATGCTCATGATATACTCAATGACATTTAGATTATAAATGATTTAATAAGACAAATCAAATATAATTTTAAAGTGTGCTAGATGTTTTATCAATAACTAATTATCTCAAATATTCTGTTTTAAAGTGTTGATTTAAAATGACTATGCAAAAAATGAATATTTGTGTAGCTATACCATATCTCAATATTTACAAAGTAAACTTAATTTGTAGAGCTAATAATGAAATTAGCACCGGTGCTATTAAGGAACCTTTCTGTTTTTATGTACCTGTACACATTACCAGGGACATATGGAAAAGAGAGAAAATTTCATTCAAAGGTGGTATGAGTATCAGTTAGGTTAAAAGTGGTTACAACCGTAGCACAAAAGCAACCAAAAGGAAATATCCATTATTTGGCAAGACAGTGTTTGCAGAACTATCTTGCAATGCTAATTCTATTCAGCATCACTTTAAGACTCTTTTAGAAAGTAAGGTTATTTTGAAATGATGTAGGATATCAGAACCCATAGGAAGGGTTATGCAAGAAGTAGTGGAGAGGTGGCTTAAGGCAGACATATTGGAGACATCTGTATCAGCTGGAAAAAAGACAGTGTCCTCACACATGGTGTCAGGTTGCAAAGGCTGTGTGTATATCATAATGATTCACAAACTCGTATTTTTGAGCAGCATGGTGATAACTGTGACATTATGAAATGCCGAGTTTATGATTTTGTACAAATGTGTATAAGCATGGCATTGTGACATATTGTGCTCATGAAAAATCATGTAACATTTTGTGGCAAATGTGTTCATAGCAGTTCTTAGAGTAGATGGTAAACATTATTTTAAATTGAAGTATATTAGAGTTCAGTGGTCTATGTCATTAAGGAAAATATGGCTTGACTGAAATAATGACTGAACAGGTGTTGGTAATGAAGGAGCTCCTGAGCAATATGAAGGGGCTGAGGAAAGCCCAGAACAGAGAACATTCAGACTGACTAATGCAGCAACTCTGGGGTGGAGGGTCGTGGCCAAAGGAGGGAGACCAAAGGGATAGAAAGAGTGAGAGAAAGTATTTTCCCTTACTAATGGGAACTAAAAGATCAAAGATGTGGCTGTGGGTGATGGAAGTCTGTGTTCCTGAGATGGAAGCCAGAGAGAAAGCTGGAAGTGATCCAGTAAGAAGACAGGGAGAGAGTCTGTTACCAAAAACTGCTTTCTTAGCAAATTTTTGACTCTAAAGCACCTTGTACTTTTGTGTGAAAGACCACAAGCTGTTGTACTATTTGGATACACCTACATTTTAAGTTCCAAGGTATATAATAAACCGTTTTATTTTGAAAAACTTTGTGTCTAGATGGATTAGTTTAATATGTTTTTATACTTTCTTTATATTTTTATTGCTTATATATTTTATTATATGTTATGTATAATATACATGTTTGTAAAATTCGTCCTTCACGCTTCATCGCTGTGTATATTTGTTAATTAGAATTCAATGTGACGTAAGGAATGCTTATCCAATAGATATCTTTGGGATACTATTTTATTCACTGTTTTGAACCTCTGTTTATTGTCTGATGAAGCCTGGTTGGTGAAAGCGCTTACAATTAAAGTTTGGACTGTTTATAGAAGTCCGCGTCTTTATCATCTTTATTTATCCATTTGAATACGTTCATCTTGCTTGGACTGCATTCATTTCTGTTTATATGGCGTTGCGAGCTGTGTTTAACTTCTGTGGATGGTATATACATTTTTTCGATTGTTGGTGACTTATTTGAACCACAGAAGTTTTTATCCTTTGGCGGTTCTTCTTTTGATTTTACATAACAATAGTCTAGACAAAAAGTAGTGTTGGTGTTCACTTACTGTTGAGGTAGGCAAAGTAATAGTTTTGCAGAAAGAAATAAACATCTCTGCAGTAAAAACACATATGCTCCAAATTCAGGTGTAATAGCTTCAAAGTATTGTACGTAACAAGTATAAATTTCAGATTTTAGGCTATGTTGTGAACTTTCTTTAGACAGATGTACGCATATGTCAGGTTGTTTTACAAACAATTTCTTGGATTTGGTTGCTAAGAACAAAATAGTTCTTGGCCCTCCTGGGATGGCAGTTTGAGTTTGACAGGCCAATGTTTATGGGCATTGATGGAGAATAGTGAGCTGTTCATGCCATTGCTGAAGTAGTCGCTACATTTTCTGGAGTAGATACATATCTGTTTTTCTTTAACTCTTTTAGGCCTAATCATTTTCATAAAGTTGTTGCCCTTTTTCCTGATATTTTATAGCCATGTTTACCCAATGGCTAGAAAGGAATGCATATCAAAACGGTTTCATCTAATTACGTTATTTGTAATTT
Organism: Protopterus annectens; assembly: GCF_019279795.1. Taxonomy (NCBI): domain Eukaryota; kingdom Metazoa; phylum Chordata; order Ceratodontiformes; family Protopteridae; genus Protopterus; species Protopterus annectens. The sequence goes on along the minus strand of NC_056730.1, from coordinate 407,039,940 downwards.
TCAAATAATAATACTATGATGTTTACAAAATATGCTTAGACTGTCACCCTAGATTTAAAGGCAAAGGAGAAGTTGCATGTTGACTTTTATTTAAAAAAACGTAATTGTTGCACCACAATTAAAAAAAATGAAATATTTTGTACAGAAATACAGTCTTTTTAAATCTTATCACATAATAACAGCTTATAGTTATGTTTGTCGTAGCTTTTACATGAATTCTACGTAAGGGAATTGATTGCTACACTTTTCATTTAAACTGAAAGTTTTCAAAATGGTGCAATTTGTAAAATTCTACTAGCCATTTTGGTCTTTTTTAAATACTGTTTTGGGCTCTGTCCATCTGACTGCTTAATTTTTCCCATTGCTCTGCTGACCCATTGTTCCTGAATCCCAAACAGAGGTAGTCATTGCAAGTACTCAGTTGGTGCTTGGCTGTTATCCTGGGTGGATTGTTTTTTCACTATAGTTCTTCCTTCCCCTACCCTTTCCCTTTGGTAAGGGCTGGAGTATGCCTAAGGTATGCCTAAGGTATGCACTTGAGTGACATAGTTTATAGCCATACATGATGTCTCCCATTCTCCCTCCCATAGATTTGTAGGGAGAAAAGCATTCAGGAACCTAGGCCAGTTTCCCTCTTGCCTCAGAGCACTGCCTGGTTAAGTGAATTGCTCACAATTACATAGTAAGAAAATGTAGGTTGAAGGGATCAAATCCTGGACTGTAGGAAACAGCTTGTTAACAGTGTATAACTATAATCCTCGGTACTAACTGCCAGATATAGTTAACAAACAAAGAAGTGTTGTCTCTTGGTGGGCTTGAACTACCAACCTCTCGGTTAACAGCCCAATGCACTAACAGATTAAACTACAAAGTAATGCTGTGCCACCTGATAGGCTTCCTAATGGTGCCATTTTGACAACACATATCTGAAGAGCTGACTACTGCCAAATATGATAAACAAGCTTTCATCTTATTAGTTCCCTCACATACCTTACCTGACATCTGAGTTGTTAGTCAAGTCTAGTTTATCATCTGCACAGATGGATGCTTTGTCTCACACTAAACTGGCTTTGATGATTATTCTGACCTTAATATTTACATTATGATTATACATGCCAGTGGTTGCAAATGGATATTATATTTCAAATTCTCTGTTCACCCTGGGGCAGACCCTCCTTCCCATGCAGGAGGTTTTGTCCTTACACTACCTTGTTTTACGTAAGTCACTCCAGTTCTAGTGCGTTGTAGAGAGAGGGACATTTCTCCTGCAGTAAATGTGGAATTCACAATCTGCTGAGGTTACAAAATGGCTGCTGTACATAATGTATAATTGGGACCCTACGTAGAAATGAATGAATAGGTATAATGCTTTCAATTTCTAGTATTTTTCAAGTATAAAGGGAGGGCGGTTTGTTATTTAACAATGTGCTACGTGATGCCTGACCTAAGAGTATCACATTCAAGGGAAAAACAGCATTTCGTATTTATGAATATTAGTCTGTAGTTGTCAAAACTTTGTTCTTCCTATAACCTAACAAAATGAATGAAAATAGTACTTTTTGAGAAACAAATATTATCTTTTGATCTACAACTATATTAACCAGAGAGCACAGAAGTGCAGTGAATTGCTGCATCACTGAAAGGGACTCTCCTATTTGATTTTTAACTGAGGTACTTTCTGAGTGGTGTCTGTATATCCTGCCTGTATGTAGATGAATTTTCTACTAGTGCCCATTTTTTTCCACCTCCAAAAGACATGAGGTAGCTAGCTGAACTGAAGTTCTCTAGATTGCCCGTAGATGCTTTATTCAGTGTTTGAGTGAATGAGAGTGGTTTCTGTTATAGGCCAGTTCACTGTCTACAAATAGGTTTCAGTGCTTTACACCAGTTGACTGTTGGGACAATGATTTGGCATGTCCTTAAACCTTGTAAAGGATAAAGCAGTTACTGGAAAATGAAATGATGTGTGCTATATTAACTCACTAAAGATTTAATTCTGATATTTAATGAATATGATAGAAAAAAAACATCTGTTTGTTTTGAAATGAATGGAAGAAAGCTCATTGGTCTAATTGTTGCATAGGCCTACTGGTGACCCCAGCCATGCATTCATTGTTCCAATACCAATTGTAAGCTATTTAGGGATACAGGGAGCCAGAACCTCTCCAAACACCCATCTTGCATAATGCAGAGAGATAATCTGAGATGGAACACCAGTTCATCACAAGCACGGGCACATACACACCATACACACGCAAACACAGTCACACACACACACACACACACACACACACATACATATATATATATATATATATATATATATATATATATATATATATATGTATATACCACACTTATGGAAAATTTGAGGATTGCCAATTTCCTTACCTGCATGCCTTTGAGATGTGGAGGAAACCAGAGCACCTGGAAGATATCCACACAGACACAGCAATACCTTACAGACTCTGGGCAAAAGGCATGCCATCTGTAAAACCAAGCGTTGTAAGGCAATAATGCTAAACACTACACCATTGTACTGCCTGATCCCATTTGATATTTGACAATATCTCTGAACATCTGTCATGATATGTCATGATGGACTGAATCTATGTGCTGATTTTATGTATAAAGACATGTTTATAGGTTAATAGATAAACAGGTCCATACTAGGCCAATAACTAGTGGGGCCTTTATAAGCCTATCAAGCATTCCAATTGCATCACACAAGTTTATATGGCTTAGAGGTTATTTTAAGGGGTATATGTAAATCAGGACAAGATTTACAGGCTGCCTCTGTCCGTTAGAGACATAGGTGCTAGAGCCAGGGTGAATTTCCAGTTTCTCATCCACTGGTCCAGGTTTCTCTTGAGTAGGGTTAGGGAAGAGCTCTGCTTCACATAGATGGGAGACTGGCCCAGAGAAGGTGAATTCTATGAGACACATACCTGCCCCTCCAATGTGTCTTCTTTATGTGGCAAGTACATTTTAAAATCTTAATTGAGTAATTTTGTGGATATGCAAAAAGTCTATCAGAATAAGATCAAAGGATGCTTTGTATGTCAGACATAAATCGTCTGTCAACAGTCTGTAGTAAACAGAGTATAGATTTAAGGCTTTGAGGTGATCTGCATAGGACACGCTGTTTACACCCTGCATTCTTTTTGTGATAAACCACTGTGGACATTCCAATTGTTGCATGTGCCTGATCAAGGACATACCAAAGGAGGCACTGTACTCAGTGATGGACCTGATGAGCTTCTATACAAACTTGTAACCAAGCCATTCAGGGTTCATGTAGTCACCAGCCAGGGCCTTGGATTGTAATTTCTTATGCGACCACAAAAATCTTACAAATCAAATCGCTCCAAAAAACAAAGTTTATTGTAGAATGTTAAGCGATTTCCCTGCAGCTTGAGACTTCATCAGAACATAAAAAGTACATACAATATCTACAGGTTAAGTAGTCCACCTAACTACAAAAGAAAAAAAAGTCCAATTGGTCAAGTAGTTAAGTCATTCATTAACTCTAAAAGCAATAAAGGTTGTGAAAGAATAAACATTAACACCAGTTTAGTATAAACTATGAGTAAAAAACTCAGTACATAGTAACTTGCAATTAAAAAAAACGCAAATAAAAAGCATGTGTAAAATGCTGAATGTATTTAAAAATAATTAAACCCATCTATCCCTAATCAACAAAAAGTAAACTATAACTTAGTAGCTCTCAATTTAAACACAGGGTGAATAGAAGTTATTTCATTAAGTCCAGGCAGTATAGTGGCATCCAGATGCACCTGTCACAAAAGTTCTTACTCTATGCAGTTCTGTCACTGACCTCCTCTAATGTTATGTGCAATGCTTTCTAGAATGCTTAATTTGAAACCAGTGAAACCCTTGCAGGTTAGTGAATGTTTAAATATGGCATTATTTGTATTTTGTTGTCTTTTATATCATATAAGTGTTTATAGATCCTTCTGGATAATTTCCTGTCTGGTTTGCCCACATAAAATGCCTTATGTTATTTGCATATGGCTAAATATACTAAACCCTGTGATTCACAGTTTCTTTTAACAAAGACAGCTTTGGTAGAACCTTGGCTGGGCAGAACTACACTGTTCTGTTTTGAAATAAATTAACTCATGGTTTATACTAAACTGGTGTTAATGTTTATTATTTCACAACCTTCGTTGCTTTTAGAGTTAATGAATGACTTAAATATTTGACTAATTGGATTTTTTTCTTTTGTAGTTAGGCGAACTATTTAACATGTAGATATTGCAAATACTTTTGTGTTCTGATGACTTCCCAAGTTGAAGGGATGAAAGCACTTAACATTCTACAATAAATGTTGTGTTTTGGAGAGATTTGATTTATGAAATTTTTTGTGGTCACGTAAGAAAATTACAATCCAAGATCTTGGCTGGTGACTACGTGAACCCTGGCTGGCTTGGCTACATGCTTTTTTACTGGGGTTACACAGCAACACACTCAATAATTGGTTCTATAGAGACTTCCTTGGATCTAGATACCATGCCTTTGCTTATAAGTCGAGTAACATAGAATGATTTCTTTACTATCCTAGGCGCATGTTGGTCAAAAGCCAGGTTATTATCTACATGTGTACCCAAATTCCTGACTCCTGGTTATACTCTTAGGAGTGTGCTATCAATGAGGTAATTTCCTAGAGTGGATGACTTCCTAAAGGGTACAATACATTTTTTGGTATTGAGTACTAAGCTGTGACTTTAGCACCAGTCATTTGCCTGTCTTTGTCCTTCCTGTAGGATGTTAATTGTCATGGGGAATTCTATGACTGCTCCTAGTTTGCAATCAGTAGCAAACTTGGTCAGCCAGAGGCCCTAGATGTTGACTTTGACTTCCAAAAAGTACATGCTAAAAGGGGGGTAGACCCAGCACAAAGCCCTGAGCAAGCTGTTAATGACTGGCCTTTTTGTGGAGGTGGTCTACCCTATGCTAACTTCCTGGACCTATCTGAGAGCCACCTGGCTATCCAGTGTGTGATATAGGGGTTTATGCCTATATCTGTGAGTTTGTTTCCAATACCTGAGTGGGGTATTTTGTCAAATATCTTAGCCCGGTCAAGATTTTACCATCATCAATTGCCTTGGTGACTTTCTCAAAGAAGTCCACCAGGTTAAATAGGCATGTTCTACCCTTTACGAAAACAAGCTGTATCGGATCCAGTGTTTGAAGCATTCTGTGTTCTTATTAATCATTTCCATGATAATTTTTCCATGACTTTCCATATCAGACTAGTCAGACTTACGGGTCAGTAGTTTCCAGGGAACACCGATGGCCTGCCCTGGTGCAGAGGAATGTCTTTTTCAGTTCTCCAGTTGCATGGCACAATACCTGTCTGAAGGCTGTGGTTAAACAGTGACTCCTGTGGTCCAGGTAGGTCATGTTAAGGCTATTTAGGAGGCATCCTAAGATATTATTGGGGCCCATCAATGCAGTGTTTTTGGTCTTAGGAGCCCATATATGCCCTGCTTCTTAATGATAGTTCTGAGGAGGTGATGTTTGATGGTGTTTCCTGAGGAACAGCTGTGGGCAGAGAGGGGGTAAAAATGGAGATGAATTTGTTAGCAAGTAGATTTGCTATATCTTCTAGCTTTTTTTTTTTGTTTTTATCATTCTGGGTGTAGCACTTCCTAATCTTGGCTACAACTTTTTTCTTTTCTCGTAAAACCTGTTTATATTTGGATTCCACCAGGATGGTTTATTTTTTGAGTTAGTTCTGGGATTATTTCCTGATAGGCACAGCTGCCTCTATACATCTATTGACATGGCTGTACAGGTTTTCTGTGAACAATTCTACAAAGGAAGCTGTGTTCTCAGGGTTTGGGGGACTTGAAATGTTAACAGGTTGTTATGTAGTAGTAGAAATTTTGTCTTAGAATAGTTCTTAAATGTAATGAGGTTCACTGGGGGCACAAAATTGATTTTTATTATGGAGGAGACAGCTTTGTGGTTTGACCTTACTTGAGAGGATACTTCACTAGGGAGGGTACATCATTCTGTCATGTTTGTGAGTACCAGGTCGAGTATATTTGCACCTCTAGTTGACATATGGACTATCTGGTCCAAAGTGTTTGCATTCACAATGTCTATGAATCTCTGGGCCTATAACTCTGAGGTCTTGTAGGTATACCAGTTTATAGTGGGGTAATTGAAGTCATCCATAAGTATGTTATTGGGTTATATGGTAAGGGTCTCCAGTAAGTCCAAGTCCAAGTTATGGGTTTCTTGGGTCATAGAGGGTGACCTATATCTTGAAAAGATATGATACAATAAAGATATAATCCATTATTAAGCCTATGGAAATCTGAACATGGAGAAGCTAAAGTGAGTCATCCTGAGTGACTAGTCTTGAGGTGATTTTTTTTTTGTTAATATAGATTAAGACATCTCCACCTTTTATTTCTTTTGTGCAGTAGCTGACCTGAATGTGTGGAAGGCATTGTAGCCCTGCACTGCTGGGGTGCTCTCCATGGCTTTAAACTATGTCTCAGAATCTGCACAAATATCCACATTCTCCAGGGTGAGGAAAACATGGAGGGAGTGGAGTTTCTTGTTTAAGCTGCTGCCATAGAACAGTAATACCTTCAGATTTCCTTGGGTTGGTTTTGCTACATTGGAAGGTTTGTCAATGACATTTCCTGAAAAAAAGCGTTATAGGGAGGACAATGTTTTAGCCACTACTCAAAAGCTTAGAGGGAACAGGGGCAGGCCATCCTTGAGAAAGCCATGTGGTGTGTTGACAGCATCCTCCAATACTAACAAATTTTGTACCCCCTTGGAATGACACTAAAAACTAAACCAATTACTGAAGCCAGTCAACTTTTGTTCATGTTGTGGCATCATCCTTGGTGAAGGTAGATTGCTGTTCAGTGCTTGACACGTACCAACCTGGGACACACAGTACAAGAGATTCTTAATGACTCTCTCTTCACATAATCCAAGGAAGTACGTCTCAGGTCATTTGCACCGACAATGACTATGATGGAGTCATTCTGATAACTGTGATTGATCTAATGACTTGAGTGCCTGGGGTGATTTGGTGACTACTGGTCCCTGATGGACAACTGACCATGATTTTCTCATTATTAATCCTGGTGAATGTCTCACAATGGAGTCTCCTATGATTAAAATATTCATTAATGTGTTGGATTGCCTTATGGGCTTTGCAGTTGAGGGTCCAAAGGGTGTGGTTGTATGTGTTGTGTTGGGTATTGTTTTGGTGAAGTGCTTTTGGGGTTGGTGAGGATTCTTTGTATAGGATGAACATCTAGGAGGACTTAAGGGTTTAGGAAAGTTGCTTTTAAGTGCCTCAGCATATGTTGGTCTATGTGATGGGTCAGTACTATGTTTGCTGGGCATAATGTTTATGTTACTGACAACCTGATTGTTATTTAGAGTGCTTTTGTGTGAGAGTCTTGCCTCCCGTGACATTGTGTAGTTATATCTTTCATGTACTGTATGCATTTGTCCAAGGATTACTTGGTTGTCAGTGAACATGAGACAATTCTTACATTGTCTCAGGACACCTATGTCTACCAAACTGCCAAATGAAACATTGGGAAGGTGCCCATCCATGGTGTCTGGTATTTTTAGAACTACAA
>NC_056730.1:406989794-407027294 GCF_019279795.1 Protopterus annectens | reverse complement strand
TGGTACATATGTACGACTTAGTGGGACTAACCTCCTCAACAAAATAGATATAAATAAATATGTTTAAATGTTGTTGTTTGATGCAAGATTGTTTGCATCATAATTATTTATTCATTACTTTTTAAGGTGGTAAGGGATTATTTCTTGTGGATCACTCCATATAAGAACAGTGTGTTAATATGTTTTTTTTGTGCACTCTGATATTGCAGCATCTCAAAGAAAGGATACAGCAGGTATTTTTTTCTTTCTGGCCACCCTTACTCTGATGTATAGTTGCTTTGAATTAAGAAAAATAAAGAGCATGTGCTCCCCTGCAAAATATTTTTGCTGGTATTGTACGTGTGCGTGTGTGTGTGTGTGTGTGTGTGTGTGTGTGTGTGTGTGTGTGTGTGTGTGTGTGTGTGTGTGTGTTAGATATTTGCATGTTCTATGTGTGTGTATGTGCGTGCACGTTTGTGTGTGTGTGTGTAGATGTTCTTGTGTGTTTGCATGTGTGCGCACATGTGTGTGTGTGTGTGTGTGTGTGTGTGTGTGTGTGTGTGTGTGTGTGTGTGTGTGTGCGTGTGTGTGCACGTGTGCGTGTAGATGTTTGTGTGTTGTGTGTGTGTGTCTGTGTGTGTGGGTGTGTAAGACAGTGAGAGGGAGAGAGAGAGAAAGAGATTTGATATGTGAAGTTATGTCAATAATGCATATATATTCACACCTTGTATTACTTAACCTTACTTTGAACAGAAACATTGTGCTTACCCCTAATGCAAACCAAATAAAATGCAACTTGACTGACTCATGCAATCCAACAGAAAAATGGCTTTGCAGACCTGCATTGGATGTCTCCCCCCCTTTTAGATAGAGACAGACAGGCAGACAGATACTTGTTTATTTAGTTTTGTAAGATAATAAGTCAATCATACATTCACAGTTTATAGCTAGCATTTGTAGATACTGCGCTTCAGCCTATAGATGTCGAGTGCAGCTATGATTGCCTTTCACTCTAGAAAACTTACAAGTAGTTCACCACTGGATTGACTGGGTCATTTTTTTCTTGTCAGTACTGGGACTTTTGATGTGACACCATTCTGGCAATTGAAAATATTACTTTTAGTGAGAAATGTGCATGGTTTTACTTGCAGTGTAATCTCAGATCAGTACAGATTTGTTCTAGGTATGCATTTTCTTCCTTATCCTGAGCATAACACCTAATAAAGAGTAACTGCAGTGCAGATTTGCACATTAAACTTTAAAGTGTATTTATTTAGGATCACGGCGTCAAAGGGGATTACTAGATTATTGACCCTAGCAGGCCTTTATATGCCTAGCCATGCTTCCCAAAATGTTAGCCAAGTTTTTATCCCATTGTTTTTGTCGGTGTGTTTATAATTCAGGCATGGGTGGTCGCACATTTACAAGATACCTGTCTTTAATAGAGACATAGGTGCCAAATCAGGAGTTACATTTACAATTTCCCATCCACTGGTCCAAGTTGCTCTTGAAAAGGTGCAGGGAAAAACACTGCTTCATGTGGATGGGGAGCCTGTTCCACAGAAGGAGCAGTCTCTGAGACCCATAATACTTGTCTGTCCAGCATGTTTATTTATGTTTTGTCAGATGAGGTTCCTGGACTGGATGTTTGCGATGCTGTTTGTTTTGTGGATGTGCAACATGTTCATTAAGGTTAGATCAGTAGATGCTTTCTAGGTCAAACACAGATCATTTGTAAGGAACCTGTAGGAGGCCAAGTATAAGGACAAGGCTTTGGGGTGCTCTGCGTAGGACATGCTGCCTACACCATATATTCTTTTTATGAGGAACCTCTGTGGATGTTCCAGTTGTTGTGTATGCCCGGTCAGGTACATAGTGAAGGGGACACGTACTCTATGATTAGTTTTATGAGGGCTAAATACAATGGAACAATGACAGCTGTGCAACTAAATGCAACACTTTGCTTATATATTTCACAATATAAAAACACTCCCTTACTAAAGAACATACAGGATCATCAAAGGCTAAGTTATTATCTACATGCAGTTTCAAATCCGTAATCACTGGGTCCTTGCAGTGGAGGCCATCTTTCCAAAAGAAACTATTATGCATTTCTTGACATTGAGTTTTAGATTGTGACTCTGGCACCAAATATTAGTCAGTGTCAGGCCTTCCTGGAGGATATTTGTGTCAAAAGGGGAGATTCAATGACTGCACCTAGTTTGCAATTCTCTGCAAACTTGGTCAGTCAGAGGCCTCTGACACTAGCCTTGACATCAGAGAAGTAGATACTAAAAAGTAGTGGGCCCAGAACTGATCCCTGATGGACTCCATTAGTAAATGGTCTTTTTTGTGGTGGTAGACTTCTCTTTCTTGACTTCCTGGGTCCTATTAGTGAGCTAGCTTGCTATCCAGTAGGTGATGTAGGAGTTTATATCTAATTTAGTGAGCTTGTCTACAATGCCTGAGGGAGGTATTGTGTTGAATGCTTTCATAGGTTCATAGGTAGGTACTAGGCTATTGGCCCTAGGGCCTATACAAGCCTAGCCAAAAAGGTACCCTGGCTTTCGCCACCCAAGAAAATTATTTTCCTGTGCCCCTGACGAGCAGAGCCACAGAGGTGATCCCTGGGATGAATTTCCTATTTCCCATCCAATTATCACGATTTTTCTTGAAGAGTGCTAATAAGGAGCTTTGTTTGATACAGATAGGTAGTTTGTTCCAGAGTATGAGAAGTCTCTGGGACAGGAATATGTCCCTCCAGCATGTTCTGTTTATTGTGGTGACAAGGTTTAGGTCCCTAGAGCGTGTAGCGCTGACCAGGTCAGGGTAGGCAGTATGTGCCATTTTGTCCCCAACCATTGCTTTGGTGACCATCTCGAAGAAGTCCACCAGGTTAAGCAGGCATGATCTACCCTTAACAAAATCAAACTGAGTGGGAGCCAGTGTCTAAAGGTTTCCTGTGTCATCATTTATGAAATCCATAATGATTCTTTCCATGGCTTTATATATGAGACAAGTAAAGCTTATGGGCCGACAGTTTCCCAGATCCATGGATGGCCTACTCTTGAGTAGAGACAGTAGCAGTCCTCCATTCATTTGGCAGAAAGCCTTTTGAGGCAGTAGTTAAGTAGTGATTCTAGTGAGCCTGATGGGTCATGCTTCATGCTATTAAGCTTACTTATTTAGATTTGTTAACAATAGATATTTGTTTTAAGTATCTATATATGAAAGACAGTATCTCAAATGCCCTATGGCATTTTGTCAAAAAAAGTTTCAATAAATTATACCTGGCAATACAATTACATGTTGTTTTTAAGAGTTTTATTTCCCCTGTGGATGCCTGTGTGACATTACAGGATAATTGGTCGTTTTGTTCTTATTAGTAGTAGCATTTTTAGTGGTTATACTGTTTTGTCAGTCAACTTTTCTGGAGAAATATATTTTTTTCCTAAAGATATAATACTAATCAAAGGAGATATTTTATAAACATATATTGCATTCCTTATTCCTAAATACAAATGCTATATCTACCTGTACAGAAAAACAAACTTGGCAATTTTGTACACTCCAGTAGAAATTTTAGTCTATGTCTGAATGCTGTCAGTGCAGGGCTATAATTCTTAAACAGTTTTACATTTTCTACTAACATTTTTTGAGCAACATTTATGAACATTTTATTAAATATGTACTTAGAGTGTCCTTTTAGGTGCAAAAGTAAGGGAACAAATGTATCTTGCAGTTTAAATGCCAGTTCACAACTATCTGTGTTTTTTTTTTTCTGTCTCACTATTTCAGATGCTTGAAAATTTCACTTTTTGGGACAAATATTGCTTTTATTCTGATATTTAAAAGAGTCAATATATTTATTACTGACACATTCTATATTTTCTTCTGTTAGAAAAGTGAAAATGTACATTTGTTTTTTTTAAACAAAGTTGAACCTCTGTAAGCTATATTTTCTACTGAAAGGAAACTGGAATAATTATGCTATGAAAGTATAACTATATTCTTCTTCTTTCAGCTGTTCTTATTAGGGGTCGCCACAGTGGATCATATGTTTCAATTTCTTCCTGTCTTCTTCCTCTTGCTCTGTCACACCAACCACCTGCATGTCCTCTCTAACCACATCTATAAACCTTATCTTAGGCCTTCCTCTTTTCCTCTTACCTGGTAGCTCTATCCTTAGCATCCTTTTCTCAATATACCCAGCATTTATCCTCAGCACATGTCCAGACCAATGTAATCTTGCCTCTCAGGCTTTGTCTCCAAACCATCCAACCTGAGCTGACCCTCTAATATACTGATTCCTAATGCTGTCCATTATCGTCACACCCAATGCAAATTTTAACATCTTTAACTCTGCCACCTTTCCTGCCTTTATGTCAATGTCACCATCTCCAACCAATATAACATAGCTGGTCTCACTACCCTCTTGTAGACCTTGCCTTTCACTCTTACTGGTACCTGTCTGTCACAAATCACTCCTGACACTGTTCTCCACCCGCTCCACCCTGCCTGTACTCTCTTCTTCACCTCTCTTCCACACTCACCATTACTCTGAACTGTTGATCACAAGTATTTAATCTCATCCACCTTCACCAGCTCTGCTCCCTGCGTCCTCACCATTCCCCTAGCCTTCCTCTCATTCACACAGATATATTCTGTCTTAGCCCTGCTGACCTTCATTCTTGTCCTGTCTAGAGCATATCTCCTCCTCTCCATGGTCTCCTCAACCTGTCCCCTACTCTCACTATAGATCACAATGTCATCCAGTAAAGTAATAATTTTGAAAATCAAGACAGATGATCCATCTTTATTTGTTTTATGAAGTCCCACAAAGCAATGGTTTGATGTCCTTTAATGTCTTATAACAATATGACTCCCCCTTCACCATCTCCAGAATAAGCCTGTTTTGACATAATGCACACGTTTTGGCAGTAAGAAGGTTGTGTAAGTTGTCTACATTTAAAATATGTGGTGATTATTCTAAGAAGCTTTTCAGCATTCACGCAAAAACTCATTGCTTCCACCCAAAAATAACATTTTCTGCATGGAAAATACCAATTGTTTGAAATTAAGTTAAAGAAGTTATGTCCGCAGACCCTCTCCTACATACTCACACATAATACCAACATGCCACACATAATTTCCTTACTCTAATAATGTGATAGAAGCAGTCAGTTATTTTCACAAACAAAGCATCTTTCCCCAGGAATAATAATCTGACTGTATATACCCACAGGAATTTGAGTGTTATTAAATGAAAATATCTCTGCATACAGTATTGTAGAAATGCAACCCACCCACCCATATAAACAGAGAGAGATAGAGAGATAAACCTTGTTTTACATCTAATACTGAAAATAACTCCACATTTGGCATTAGTGAGACTATTTCTTTAATCACAAGCAACATGATACTCCTTTTTAATGAGTTCACTCAGATATTGCAAATCAGCCCAAATACAAATGATTTCTTTCTACATAAGATTGACCAAACTATTCATTCATTCTGCTGGCTGTAATTATTTTTAATGATTCTATGCTATCCGTTTACCTTATGCTTCTGAGGTCAACTTTCATTGTTTCATGAGAATGAATCATTGGCACTTCTTTTGGATTTATGGGCATTTTATATGCTCCTGATAAACTTCCTAAGACTCTAAACAAGTAAGCACCCTGCAGCATTCTAGCTTTGTTCAACATCAGAAATGTCTCTTTTATTGTAAAATTTAATTTGAACATGTAGTCATTGCTTTTCCTTAGTAAACATGTTGATCATCCTTAGCTTTTCGCAAGGTGCACAATCAAAAATATTAAGAGAATTTTTCTTAACTGCATACAGTGTATATATATATATATATATATATATATATATATATATATATGTGTGTGTGTGTGTGTGTGTGTATATTGTTTGTCTTTTAATTTAATATCAGCATATTTTACACCACTAGTGCCACTCAGCGGGCAACAATAGTTGACACAATGTGCACCCAGTTCTCTGTTCACAGCTGTGTATCCTTAGTGCTTTTAAAGTTTCTTAAGACAAAATATTACATTCTGCAAATGACTATAGTTTATATTCAGGATTCTCTCCATTGTCAGAATTTATTGGTAGCAGACTAAATTGCATTATTGCCTTAATGCTTCAACTGTACTCACAAACTTCACCATATTATTTTTGACTTCAGTTGTTGTTGTGTCTTTTGGCTTTTCCTGGTTAGGGGTCGCTACAGCGGAACTCCGGTCCGCTAATGACTGGCAGTAGATTTTTACGTGCCGAGTTGCCGGCCCTGATGCACAACCTTCAACGAAGGTACGTCCATTCACGCATGTCTCCACACAGAAGACGCTCTAGTTGAAAATCGAACAGGACGTCTTAAAGTGAGGCGACAACGCTACCGCAGCACCACCACCGCAGTTAGATTATTTTTTACTTCAGTAATATTAGTAAATCATTAATTTTCATATTTATGTTCAGTATTATCCAATTTATTTTGAACAGACTGGATTTTTTTGCTTTTCCATGGTTAGAAAAATGTTCCTTTCTTACACAGATTATGCAGAATTGACTACATAGGATAAAGGAGGTTACTAACCTAACGGCCCAACAGCCTTTTTAAGCCTAACCATTCATGTCCTGGTTTTCCAATATCAATACTCATGGACTAGAATTGCTTTGGTATATGCCTGTGCCTTATGGCATCTACAAGTTGCCCCTGTCCATAATGGACACAGGTGATAAGTCAAGGGTGAATTTATGATTTTGTATCCATTGATCAAAATTGTATTAGAATAAGTTTAGGGAAGAGCTCTGCTTCACAGGGGAGACTGTTCTATGAAGGAAGGATGATGCTTTCTGTCATATATAGCCACATTTTCTACATGCCTAAATTTAAATTGCATGATTGAATGGCTTTGTTATATGCCTAGGCCTTAGGGCATTTACAAGCTTCCCCTGTCTATAAGGGACAGATGGCAAGCCAGGGCTGAATCTGTGATTTCCCATCCATTGATCCAAATTGCATTTTAATAAGTTTAGGTAGTAACTCATGCTTCACGTGACTGGGGAGTCTGTTCCATGCAGGAAAGATAAGGCTTCCGGTCATGTTTATAGCCACGTCTTCTACATGCTTAAATTTAATTTGCATGATCCTTTATATGGAATACATTCTGAATTCTCACCTATCCATACTTTTCATATCTGTTACTGTTGTAAAATATCTGGAAGTTGTCTTATTAATTGACTCAGTAAAATCTTTTGTCTGTACTGGTAATTTTACTTGCTCCGCATATATCTGCAGGTATTGATATGGCCAAGTATGGTTCTCTTAATAAGTTAAAGGACATTAGAGCAAACATGACAAAATGCAAACAGTGAAAATGTATAATAAATAGATGTTCATTATATACTCTTGCACTTTAAAATAGCAAATCCTGGCTGGAGTGCTTATCATGCAAAATCTCAAGATCCATATAATGAAACTAAATTGGGAAATAAATAATCAACTAATCCTGACAATAAATGCACATGCATTTTGTAGTACTCTTAATATTATTATTTAAAGTAACCACATTTATTAAAGTTAGTGCTTTTTGAATAAAATGTCAGTGTTCTACCTGTAGAAAAACTCCAAAACTGATTATACTTGTAGGGATATATGTAATGTCAAGCAGTTCCTCCCAGCCAGGATGTAAACAAACTTGGCTTGGTTCTTCAGTTCTGAAACATACGTATCTATAGTTTATGTAGGACCTTGTAGTCTTATAAATAATAAATGTTCAATAAATAACAAGTTTTTTTCTGGGCTCACAATGATCTATTAAATTCTCCAAGTACTGCTATTTTATCCTAGTTTCCTTCAAGTAACGTAAGAGTTAAATATGTTTTTGGCTTATTCCTCTGTGACATGTACAAATTTTTGGCACTACATTTTCTAGGCTTTGCGGTTAATCTAGTCACAGTGAGAAAGAAAGTTAATTTCTAGGTCAAAAGCTTAAAAATTTGCTGTCAAGTTTCCCTTCAGAAAAAGAATCTCATGGGAGCATTTGAGTTATTCTTCTAATGACAGTCATACCTGGTGCTACAAACACACTGACTGTTGAATCAAATGCATTTCCTCCCTTTTACAGTTGCCTTTCTCCAGCAGTACCTGATACTTTTCCAGTTCTGACACTGTGTAGTGTCTTTCTTTGGCCATTAAATTGGACCAAGATCTGTGTTATGCATAGTCCAGCTAGGAGGGTGCTGTAATGTGCTCTCCTTGCAGAGGCACTCTCCATATTTATTTATTTATTTATTTATTTTTAGAGCAGTGAAATACATTGTTTTTGATCTCTAAAAATAAATAAATTTAAAAAATAAATAAATAAGATGCCTGTTAAAGCAAAATGAGCCTGCAACTTGACGGGCACCCTGTGTGTGTGTGTGTGGGGGGGGGGGATGCTCCACTCATTATCATCATCATCATCTTTTCTCGGCTGTTCCCATTAGGGGTCGCCACAGCGGATCATCTGTTTCCATTTCTTTCTGTCCTCTGCATCATGCTCTTTCACACCAACCGCCTGCATGTCCTCTCTCACCACATCCATAAACCTCATCTTAGGCCTTCCTCTTTTCCTCTTACCTGGAAGCTCCATCCTTAGCATCCTTTTCCCAATATACCCAGCATCACTCCTCAGCACATGTCCAAACCAACACAATCTCACCTCTCTTGCTTTGTCTCCAAACTGTCCAACCTGAGCTGACCCTCTAATATACTGATTCCTAATCCTGTCCATCGTAGTCACACCCAGTGCAAATCTTAACATCTTTAACTCTGCTTCATCCAGCTCTGACTCCTGCCTTTTCGACAATGCTACTGTCTCCAACCCATATATCATAGCTGGTCTCACTACCCTCTTGTAGACCTTCTCTTTCACTCTTATTGGTACCTGTCTGTCACAAATCACTCTTGACACTCTTCTCCACCCATTCCACCCTGCCTGTACTCTCTTCTTCACCTCTCTTCCACACTCACCATTACTCTGAACTGTTGATCCCAAGTCCTTAAACTCATCCACCTTTACCAACTCTACTCCCTGCATCCTCACCATTCCTCTACCCTCCCTCTCATTTACACACATATATTTGGTTTTAGCCCTGCTGACCTTCATTCCTCTCCTCTCTAAAGCATATCTCCACCTCTCCAGGGTCTCCTCAACCTGGTCCCTACTCTCACTACACTGTATAAGTCAAATCATGTCACTTTACACTTAAGTGTTCTGAGGTAATGGAGCAGAGACAGCATAAAATTTAAATGTAGGCTTTAACAGTGTGCTTTTTTTTAACAATAAGAAGTACGACTCCCTAATGTTTGGCTTTACTGACTGACTGTAATGTTCAACAATTTACCAGAAAATAAAAGTTTTACAAGGGACAGAGGTAAAAAATATTAATCAAAATCAAAATCATGGACATTCTTCAGAATTCTGAACATTTGAGAGGAAAGGCACAATGTAATTGATGACAGAAGTGGTGAGGTAGGTGTTATTGTTAGTTTCACAATGTTGCTGGCAGTGATCAACAGATATTTTTATCAACATTTCTGTCTTTGTCATTTGTGTGTAGTAACTTAGAATACTTTAATGTATGGCAACTGGTTTCTATGGAGGTGAAATAATATTACATAGTCATCAGATATCATGGCTTTAATTGCTAGGTGGAGGGGTAGGGTTGGCTAAATGAAAGTAACTTATCCTTCTATTTGCTCAAGTAAACAGTTGGCCTTTCAAGGCTAGTGTGTATTTAGGAGAAGTAAGATGGACTACTTAACTGGACATCTGATATACACATACAGAGTATGTATAATTCTTGTGGTTGCCTGTGGAAAATGACTAGATCCCTGCTCCTGTTTGCTTATTATTCTGGCTTTATAGTGTGACACCTGTGCACTGGCCCTGCAAACAAGAAGCCTCAATCCTCACCACTAACACCAGTGAAGGGCGTCCATATAGGGAAAGGATAGTAAATGCACACACAGTAAAGTATAATTTCCCTTAAGAGAACACAGAGATCACAGTCAGTCTGGGGCTGGTTCCTCCCTTTCTCTCCAGGTCCCCAATAAGACTCCCCACTGGCACAGCTATAGAGTCCAGATCTCAGCCTAGTGGTCAAGCTAAAATATCTAGCACCCTGTCTGTTCAACCAGTGCTTTGTGTCCCTGCCCAAGTAGCTTAACCACACACACTTTGAGATAAGAGTTATATACAACCACACAGACACTCCTGGGGAAGGCTAGCAACAAGCTCTGCAGCTGTGCCCCTTTTACCCAGACTATACGGAAGTACCACTTGCCACCACCCACTAATATTTATCAGCTACTAAAAAGCCCTTATGAAGGGGTGTCCAATTATACTGTGCAATATTATTATCCAAATGGTAAGTGCAACTGAACAGTCAAGGCTTATTGGAGTGGCTTGGCCAGTATCACTGTATACATGCAATGTACTCTAGAGCTTAAATTATTTCTACACAAAACAGCCACAATTGAAAGGCTTAAAAATATTTAATAGTAAATAATAAAAGCACAAGACAATACTTCTTGCTACACAGTGTTAGTCAAGAGTTCAGAGATCACAGAGAAATACTTAAAATAATACAGTAGCAAAGTTCTGACATCAGTACAGAAAAAAAATCCAATCTTTCTAGTTCCTAACTATATCTAAGAGAAAACACAATTCTAAAATAAACTTACATATAGAATACAGGCAGAGTGCTGGTGAGTTGGATGGTCTCAAGACAAATGCTAAATGTCCTCATTCTTTCTGTCCTTAAACTGATAACACAGACCACCGATTCATTTCAGATTACATCATTTTTTTTGGTTCCCAGGTGAACAGAAACTCAGAGGTTAATAGCCCTTTTGATCTTGCAGTTGGTCAGGAAGCCAGAGCAATAAAAGAAATTATACATGTAAATTCTAGCCATTAACTCTGGCCTCAAAACAATAGGCAGAATGCCTCCCTCTAGACATCTCGGCTTCAAGTTTTAGATCAAAGAATTTCACAATGCTTGACTTATCAGCTTTCTTACAGCTGAGTGCACTGTTGTTACATTTTTTGCAGTTCAACATCCAATACAGTCTTTTCACATTTAAGAGAACAAGCATGTGGCTTATATTAATATTTACAAATGACAGAATTATCTATAAATTTTATCTAGCTAGGCTGGCAGCCTTTATTATACATGTAAATTCTAGCCATTAACTCTGGCCTCAAAACAATAGGAAGAATGCCTTCCTCTAGACATCTCGGCTTCAAGTTTTAGATCAAAGAATTTCACAATGCTTGACTTATCAGCTTTCTTACAGCTGAGTGCACTGTTGTTACATTTTTTGCAGTTCAACATCCAATACAGTCTTTTCACATTTAAGAGAACAAGCATGTGGCTTATATTAATATTTACAAATGACAGAATTATCTATAAATTTTATCTAGCTAGGCTGACAGCCTTCATCTATCTTCACACACCCCCCCCCTGCAGAACTCAACCTAGTTTTTCAAGTGACCCTTGAGAAATGTCACTTGAGAGCAGGCCTCTCAACTATCCCTGATTTACAGGGACATCCCTGACTTAGACTCAGATTTTTAGGTCTGTCCCTCTTAATCCCTCTTAAACTGGTGACTGCTGAAGAAAAGGTTGTGAATTGCCCTTAATAAATAATGATAGTAATTTAGAGTTATAGACATCTTTTACTTCAGAAAATCTTATATTAATTCACATTCTCTTATTCTGCATATGTTTCAAGTTAATAGGTTTATAGGTTCATAGGTGGGTACTAGACTATTGGCCCTAGGGCCTATATAAGCCTAGTCAAACGATACCCTGGCTTTTGCCACCCAAGAAAATTATTTTCCTCTGCCCCTGTTGAACAGAGCCACATAAGTGATCCCCGGGGTGAATTTCCTATCTCCCATCCAATCATCAAGATTTTTTGAAGAGTGTTAATGAGGAGCTTTGTTTGTTATAGATAGGTAGTTTGTTCCAGAGGATGTGAGGTCTCTGGGACAGGAATCTATCCCTCTGGCATGTTTTGTTTATTGTGGTGACAAGGTTTAGGTCCCTAGAGCATGTAGGTTGGAGGGATTGGGATTTCTTTAAGCTCTGGGTTTGACATAGCTTTGTATGTTAGGCAGAGATCGCCTCTGAGTAGGTGATATTTGATGGAGTAAAGCTGGAGTTTTTTGAGATGGTCTACATAGGGCATGTGTTTGAGGCCGGTAATCCTGTTTGTGAGGTATTTCTGCTGCCTTTCCAGTTGTTGTAGATGTCTTGTGAGGTACATACCAAAAGGGGCATTGTACTCTATAATGGGTCTAATGAGTGATAAGTGGAGGGGAACAATGACCTTTTTTTCCTGGATGAGAAACCTTTTGTGATGAGGCATGCCATATAGAAGGATTTCCTGACCACTGTGGCGATGTGATTATCAAAAGAGAGACTACTGTCCGCCTGTGTCCCAAGGTCTCTTATCACACTTTCGGTGTTAAGTAGACTACTGCTTATGTTGTAGTTCATGGGTACAGAGTTTTTACCAAAGGGGATAACAATGCACTTTTTTGGCATTGAGCTTGAGGCCATGGCTTTGACACCAGGCATTTGTCTCAGTGAGGCCCTTTTGTAGGAAGTCCACATCATTAGGAGTTTTGATTATGACTCCTAGTTTGCAGTCATCTGTGAACTTCATTAGCCAAAGGCCTTCTGTGTTAGCCTGTACTTCAGAGAAGTTGATACAAAACAGGAGAGGACCCAGGACTGAACCCTGTGGTACTCCACTTGTCACTGGTCTGAAGTTGGATTTGGAGTCTGCTACTTTCACAGTGTGGGTTCTGTCAGTGAGCCAGTTGGCAACCCATCTCGTGACATAGGAATTTATACCTAGTTTAATGAGTTTATCTATAATTCCAAAGTGGAGGGTGGTGCCGAAAGCCTTGGCGAGATCTAGATAGGCTGTGTGAACCACCTTACCCTCATCTACGGCTTTAGTGACCACTTCAAAGAAGTCTATCAGGTTTAGGAGACATGATCTGCCTTTTACAAACCCGAATTGGGTAGGGTCCAGAGTTTGGAGATTACCAATGTCATTGTTTATAAGTTCCATGATGATACGTTCCATAGCCTTGCAGACCAGGCTCATCAGGCTAATGGGGTGGTAGTTCCCAGGGTCTGTTTGGCTCCCCCTTTGTGGAGTGGGATAACCATTGCTGTGCACTATTCAGTGGGCACAAAGCCTGAGGTGAGGCTATGACTGAACATGGTACTTAGGTGGGGTGCCAGTTCGTTCTGTAGTTTGTGTAGAATGCAGCCTGGGATGTTGTCAGGTCCCATGGATGCTGTGTTCTTGGCTTTGGAGAGTGTCCTGTGGAGCCGTGATTATAGGAACTTTTCATTCTTCCGGTATAGAGATGGGCCCTTTAGAGGATGAGAGTGGGATAAAGTTAGCACTGAACCTATCTGCCAGGATGTTGGCAATATCAGCTGGTACTGTATATATGGTGCCATTGTTCTATAACTCAGAGCAGATTTGAGTGTTGCCACTGAGATTCTTGACATAACTATAGAATGCTTTGTGGATGTCTTTAGAATCAGTGGTGATTTTGTTTTCATAACTAGCAAAATGCCTCCCTCTAGATATCTTGGCTCCGAGTTTTAGATCAAAGAATTTCATAATGCTTGACTTATCAGCTTTCTTACAGCAGAGTGTACTGTTGTTACATTTTTGCAGTTCAACATCCAATACAGTCTTTTCACATTTAAGAGAACAAGCCTGTGGCTTATATTAAAATTTACAAATGACAGAATTATCTACAAATTTTATCTAGCTAGGCTGGCAGCCTTCACCTATCTTCTCATATAGGACTAATGGTCTCCTTTGAAGTAAAAGTAAAACTTGGAACCCCAGCTAGCCCTGGAATATTCAGGAACTATTCTAAGGCTAACTTCCTACTATTAAGTGATGACCTGGCAACATTTCAAAGCCCCATAAACCCTGCATTTTACCTGTATTCTGCTTTTAATTTCATATTAAAACTTGGAAAGAAGCCACAGCTGTGTCTCTTGTGAGTCACACAGAAATTAGAACAGGTTAATTAAGGAGTCATAGTTTCATAGTTTCATAGTATAGTACTAAGCTATCTGCCCTGGGGCATTTGTAAGCCTAGCCATAGTGATGTGGCTTTTGCCACCCCATGAAATGGTACAAAAATGTACAGAATAAATCTAGAATACTGTGCCTCTGTCTAGTAGTGACACAGTGAAGGTCCCCTTATATAACAGAATTAGTGTACTTTGCCTCTGTCTAGCAGTGACACAGATGTGACCCCTGGGGTAAACTTACAATCTCCCATCCACTCATCAAGATTTCTGTTGAAGAGAGTCAGTGAGGGGCTCTGCCTAATATGAACTGGGATCCTGTTCCAAAGCATGGGAAGCCTCTGGGTTATGAATCTATCTCTCCAGCATGTCCTATTCATACTTGTGCCAAGGTTTAAGTCTTTAGCTCTCGTGGTCCTGATGGATTTGGATTTTTTGAGGTGGAGCATGTCCATCAGATCCTGACTGGACATGGCCTTGTACGTCAGGCAGAGATCACCTCTGAGCAGGCGGTGTGCTACTGAATAGAGCTGAAGTTTCTTTAGTCTGGCAGAATAAGACATATGTTGGAGACCCTTGATCCTTTTGGTGAGGTACTTTTGTGGTTTCTCCAGCTGTTGCAAGTGCCGGGTGAGGTACATACCAAATGGGGCATTGTACTCAATCATGGGTCTGATGAGGGAGGAATATAGGGGTACAATGACATCCTTGGACCTGGATGTGAAACCCTTCATGATGAGGTGTGCAAGGTAGAATGTTTTTCTAACTACTTTGGCAACGTGGGTGTCAAATGAGAGGTCGCTGTCTACTTGGGTCCCTAGGTCTCTGATTACTTTTTCCATACTCAGTGGGTTGCTGTCTATGTGATAATTTGTGGGTACTTTGTTTTTTCCAAAAGGGATGACTATACATTTTTTGGCATTTAGTTTAAGGCCGTGACTACGGCACCAGTTGTCTGTTTCAGTGAGGCCTTTTTGTAGAATGTGTGTATCTGCTGGTGTATCGACTATGGTGCCTAGTTTGCAGTCATCTGTGAACTTTGCCAGCCACAGCCCTCCCATGTTTGCTTTAACATCTGAGAAATAAATGCCGAACAAGAGGGGTCCCAGGACAGAACCCTGTGGGACACCACTTGTGACTGGCTTTGAGTCTGACATTGCTCCAGCGATTTTAACTTTATGGGTTCTGTCCTTTAGCCAGTTTGCAACCCATCTAGTGACATAAGGGTTTACTTTTAGCTGTTTAGCTTATCTATGATGCCTGGGTGGGGTATTGTGTCGAAGGCCTTAGCCAAGTCCAGGTATGCTGTATGGACTGCTTTGCCCTCATCAATGGCTCTAGTGACTGTTTTGAAAAAGTCAACCAGGTTTAAAAGGCAGGATCTGCCCTTTACAAAGCCGAACTGGGTGGGGTCAAGCGTCTGTAGGTCCCCTATGTCTCCGTTTATGAGTTCCATAATGATTCTTTCCATAGCTTTGCAGACCAGGCTAGTCAAGCTTATGGGGCGGTAGTTTCCAGGGTCTGTAGAGGCACCCTTGTGGAGTGGGACCACTGTTGCTGTACGCCAGTGTTCAGGTACATATCCCGAAGTAAGGCTAAGGTTAAATAGCATTTTTATGTGTGGGTTTAGCTCCTCTTGGAGTTCACGTAACATGCACCCTGGGATACCGTCAGGTCCCATTGATGCTGTGTTTTTTGCTTTGCTTAGGGCGGTTCTCACTTGGACATCTGAGATGACAGGGAGATTACATTCAGCTGGGATAAGTATTTCTTCTTTTGGGGGTGAAGGAGGCGAGAAATTTGCACTGAACCTGTCAGCCAGAATGTTAGCAATATCTGTGGGTTCAGTGTATTTTTTGTTGTTGTGAACCAACTATGAGCATATCTGAGGATTTCTGCCCAGGTTTCTAGCATAGCTGAAGAAGGCTTTGTGGTTATCTTTAGTGTCCTTAGCAATTTTTATCTCAAAGTTTGCCTTGGATGTTTTTATGAGAGAACGTAGTTTTCTGCTAATGTTGATCAGAGATGTCTTCCCTTCATGGGATTTTGCTCTGACGTGCAGTGGCTTCCTTCTTTTATTATACAATTTGTTTATGGCTGAGGTCCACCAGACAGGATGCTTACATTTGGTGGAGAGGGACTTGGATTTGTTTGGGATTGCATGATCCATGCATTCTTGGAGATGTCCATAGAAAGCATTTGTGAAGGATTCGGCATTGTGGGATGTGGTATCCACTGGCACAGTGGGCTTAAAGGATACCATCTCAGTCTTAAGAAGAGTGAAGTCTGCTTTTGAGAAGTTTTTCACTGTGGTCTTTTGTGCTGGGGGTGGAGGTGGGATATGTATATCCAGGGTGATTAGTTTGTGGTCAGATCTCACTAGTGAGGGGTATACTTCTGGTGTGGAGCATTTTGTCCCCATGTTTGTGATGATCAGGTCTAGTATATTATCTCCCCTAGTGGGAGAGGTGACTAGTTGTTCCAGTGCATTTGAATTTATGAATTCCAGGAACCTTTGGGCTGGTGTATCAGGGCTAGAATAATGTACCCAATCTATGTTTGGGCAGTTGAAGTCTCCCAGTATGATGGTATTTTGTGATACATTCATATCCTCCAATGTCTGCAGGAAGGCTGAGTGGGGTTCTTGAGATTGGGAGGGTGGTCTGTAACATGCTACCAGTTGTATAGCAGTTTTGCCTATGGTTAGTTGCACCTGTATGGTCTCTGATGCTTCATGTGTTGCTACTAACCTGGAGGTGTGGGTGTCCTTTATGAATATGGACACCCTCCTTTGTGGTTCGCCTGGGTTTTGGGGCGAAAAGCATGATACGAGGTATAGCCTGGTAGCTGGGGTGCTCTCAGGAGCCTTGAACCAGGTTTCAGTTACTGCACAGACGTCTATGTTCTCCATGCTGAGGAGTGCATCAAGTGCCTGCATCTTGAGATTTAGACTTCTGGCGTTGAACAGCATTACCCTTAGTTTTTTCCATTTTTGTTTTCTAAGGAGGTGGGTTTGTCTTTTGAGCCTTGCCTAAAAAGGCACGATGGGGTGGCAAGAGCCTTAGCCAATATCCGAAGCCCAGTGGTGACAGGTGTAAGCCATCCCTTGCATGCAGCATGGCTTGTCCAACATATCATCCCAGGCAGACAGACATTGATCCCCTTAGAATGACACCAGTACTTGAGCCAATTGTTAAAGCTGATCATCTTGTCTTTGTATTGTGGTATCATTCTTGGTGAGGGCAAGATGCTGCTCAGGGTCAGGGTCATACCAGCCTGGGCTACATAATCGGAGAGCTCCTCTATGTCTCTTTTCATGTAGTCCAGGGAGGTACGTCTCAGGTCATTCACACCAGCATGGACAATGACGGAGTCATATTTGTACTTGCTTTGGAGTGACCTGAGTGCGTGTGTTATGTGGCGGATCCTAGCTCCCGATAGACAGCTCACAGTCACCTTTTCCTTGTCCAGCCTGGTCAGTGGGACATCAGTGTCTGACTATGGAGTCACCTATTACTAGTGTATCAGGCAAGGTGTTTGGCCTTAAGGGCTGCGATTGGTCGATACACTGATTTATTGAAGTATGTGTTGCATGTGTTTTGTTTTGAGGTGGTGGATTTTTGGATGTCTGCTTTGGGAGCCTCTGTTGTTTTGGTAAGTTTTTTATTAGAGCCTCCGAGTATGTCTTTGTGTTTTTATGTGTTTGGTTTGCAGTTGTGGTAGGTCTATGTGGGACTGGGATTGTTGTGTGTGTGGTTGCCATCTCCTCCTGTCTGGTCATGCCAGCCCTGAGTTGAGAGAGTTCAGCCTCCAGTTTGGCTATATAGTTGCATCTCTCACATGTATTTGTGTTTGTTGGGAGGAGGAGAGGGTTGTCTGTGTACATGAGACAATTGTAGCATTGTCTCAAGATGCCCATATTGACCAGCTGAACTGGAGACGACGCCAGTAATCTACCACTCGACATGCTTAAACAGTATAAGGGAGTGGTATACCTTTAAGGGAAGTGGGTATTCACAGGGGTGGTAAGTAGATGTAGTGCTTTACTTAGTACGAGAGTGCTTACTTAGTAGAGAAGTATTGAAAACAAGTGCTAGGCTTATAATACAGTGAGTAGTCTGGTTATACTAAGAGTAGAGCTTCCTTAAGGGAAAATTTGAAGAACAGACTTGGCAGAGCCAGAAAAAGTTTAACCTTGTTTAACTGGCGCTGCGCTATGCATACGACCGTGCAAAGCCGTGCAAACGCTGATTTTAAACAGTGAACTACAGAAGAGCTGGAAATGGTCCCAAACAACCAATTACTACAGCTTCTTGTGCTGAGGTCACTTCCCCCAAGGACGGGTAGGCTGCTCAAGGCTCCCCACTCCCACTGGTGAGCAAAGAAACTTCCTTCTATCCAAGTAAGGTAATGGACAACACAGGAACTACACCACAGCCCAGAATACAGCAATGCCTGTAAACTGGTCTAAACTAGGCGGGAAAACAAGGATTATTTTTTTTGTTTTTTTTGTTTTTTTGGTGGAAACACACAGAAAATGCAGAAACAGTGATAAATTAGTTACACAGGCTAGCACACTTTTGTGAGCAGCCTCCACAGTTAAATTAAACAAACAAACAAGCAAACTTTCGATCAAATTCGACTAAATTTAAAATAATGCAGCAATCAGTTAAAAAACGGTTCAGGCTAGTTCAAGGTAAGCTACAGAAGCTATTTAAAGTGAAAAAAGCAAAGATACTTAAATCCAGAAGGTAGTTGCTTTTCTGAGTTCCCTGCTGCTAGGACCACTCTGTAAACCCACGTGGAGCTTGTCTGAGCACAAGTTAGAACAGGTCAATTAAGATTAGTTATCTGTGGATGGATGGATGGATCTGTGAACTGAGGGGGGGTGGAAGTAGGAACTAAACTTTATATTTAAGGGGTAAAATAAAACATTTCAAAGCTTTACTGGAAAAGCTCATTTAGACTATAGACTGTGCCACAATTTGCTGTGAGGGAAAAGTTAGTTTGCTTTTGCTTTTTTGTATTTTGTATTACTTTATTGCCTTCTTCTGTTTTGTATACCATGATTTGTTTTCTGTACACTGTGTTTTAATTGTATTCTGCTTTTAGTTGCATATTAAAACTTGGAAAGAGACCAATTCCAACACCCTGGATCAACTAATCCATAGTCCCACCAGGGGCTCCAATATCCTAGACCTGGTCATTACCAACATGGGAAATCAATGCTCCATACCTATGGTCACCCCCTCGTTAGTCAGGTCTGACCATAAGCTAATCACCCTTAACATCCACATCCCACCCCACCCCCAGTAAAGAAACCACCATAAAAAACTTCTCCAAAGCCAACTTCATGCTACTCAAGTCAGAAGTGACAAACTTCATGACACCCATGCAGATGGGAACTGAAAGTTCAACTGCTGAATCCTACACTAAGGCACTGTATGAGCACATCCACTCATGCATGAATCGTGCCATCCCAAATAGAACCAAAATGCTCTCATCTAAAAAAAGGAAGCCAATCTGGTGGTCCCCTGCCATAAACAAACTTTACAACAAAAGGAAGAAACTTTTGCAGAAAAGAGGAAAATCCCAGGATGCAAAAAACTCCCTTACTAGCCTCAGTAAGAAACTGAGATGCCTCATAAAATCCTCCAAAGCTAGTTACAAAAATAAAATTGCCAAAGATCCCAAAGACAGCCACAAAGCATTCTATAACTATGTCAAGAATCTAAATGGCAATGCTCAGATCTGCTCTGAGCTAAAACAGAATGGCATTAAATATACTGATCCGAAGGATATTGCCAATATCCTGGCAGATCGATTCAGTGCCAACTTCACCCCCCTCTCACCCCCTAAATGGCCCATCTCAATACAGGAAGATTGCCAAATTCCAGTAATAACGGCCACACAGGTACAAAACGCACTTTCTAAAGCCAAGAATACAGCATCCATGGGACCAGATGACATCCCGGGCTGTGTACTACATGAACTACAATATGAACTGGCACCTCACCTAAGTGTCATGTTTAATCATAGCCTCACCTCAGGTTTCGTGCCCACTGAGTGGCACAGAGCTACAGTTATCCCAATCCACAAGGGGGGATCCACCTTGGATCCCAGAAACTACCGTCCCATCAGTCTGACAAGCCTTATCTGCAAGGCCATGGAGCGTATTATCATGGAACTTATAAACAAAGACATTGGCAACCTTCAAACACTGGACCCCACCCAGTTTGGGTTTGTGAAGGGCCGATCTTGTCTCCTGAACCTGACTGACTTCTTTGAATCAGTCTCCAGAGCCATGGATAAAGGTAAGGTGGTCCACACAGCCTATCTAGACCTTGCCAAGGCCTTTGACACCATCCCCCACTCTGGAATCATAGATAAACTTACTAAGTTGGGCATTAATCCCTATGTCACCCAATGGGTTGCTAAATGGCTTACTGATAGAACCCACACTGTAAAAGTAGCCGACTCCAAATCCAGCTCCAGACAAGTGACAAGTGGAGTACCTCAGAGTTCAGTCCTGGGGCCGCTCTTGTTTGGCATCTACTTCTCTGAAGTACAGGTCAACACTAAGGGACTCTGGCTAGCAAAGTTTGCAGATGACTGCAAACTGGGAGCCATTATTGAATCCCCAAATGATGTGGATACTCTACAAAAGGGCCTTACAGAAACAGATGCTTGGTGCCAGAGCCATGGGCTCAAGCTCAATGCCAAGAAATGTATTGTTATCCCCTTTGGGAACAAACATGTATCCATGAATTACCATATAGGTGGCAGTACACTAAACAAAGAAAGTGTGATAAGAGACTTAGGGACACAGGTGGACAGTGGTCTCACCTTCGATAACCACATTGCCACAACAGTCAGGAAAACCTTCTATGTGGCACACCTCATCACAAAGGGCTTTTCATCCAGAAAAAAGGAGGTCATTGTCCCACTGTACTCATCCCTCATTAGACCCATTATAGAATACAATGCCCCATTTGGTATGTACCTCTCAAGACATCTTCAACAACTGGAAAAGCCTCAGAAATACCTCACTAAAAGAATCACAGGCCTAAAGCAGATGCCCTACGCTGACCGCCTTAAAAACTCCAGCTATACTCTGTCGCATATCGTCTACTCAGAGGCGATCTCTGCTTAACATACAAGGCCATGTCAAATCCAGAGCTGTTGGACATGCTACACTTAAAGAAATCCCAATCCCTCAGAGCTACACGCTCCAGGGATCTAAACCTTGTCATCACAATAAACAAAACATGCTGGAGGGATAGGTTCCTGACCCAGAGACTCCCTAGACTCTGGAATAGATTGCCCATACATGTCAAGCAGAGTGCCTCTTTGGACCTCTTCAAGAGGAACCTTGACGATTGGATGGGAGAAAGGAAATTCACCCCAGGGATCACATCAGTCGCCCTGCTAGACAGGGGTCCAGGAAAGTAAATAATGTGGGAAGAAATAGCCAGGGAATTGTTATGGCTAGGCTTGTATAGGCCCTAGGGCTGATAGCCTAGTACCAACCTATGAACCTATGAACCTATGAACAGTTATGTCTTTTGTGAGTCACACAGAAATTAGAACAGATCAACTGAGAAGTCACACAGAAGTTAGAACATGTCAATTAAGGTTAATTATCTGTGAACTGAGGGATGGAGCTAAGAGCTAAACCTTCTATTTAAGCAGTAAAATAAAACATTTTAAAGCTTTACTGGGAAAGCTCACCCAGACTCTGCCACAACTTGCTGCGAGGGGAAAGGTTAATTTCCTTTTGCTTTCTTGTATTTTGTATTATTTTATTGTCTTCTGTTTTGTATACGGTAATTTGTTTTCCTCTCACTATATTTTACTTGGATTCTACTTTTAATTGCTTATTAAAACTTGGAAAGAGACAACAGCTGTGTCTCTTGTTAGTCACACAGATTTTTTTTTAAATTTCCCACCCCTCCACCCTGTTGCTGTTGTGTTCTTAAACACAGCTGTCTTTCTAGTTGCCTGCCCCTTATGTTAATTTGACCATGTATCTTTTCCCTCTCCCCATTCACTGGCTGTTGTGAGTAAGCACAAAATTAACATTTTGTGAAATCACTCCCCTTCAACTATTTAAATTTATTGGGCATGCCAGTGTATTCCATAGAACCAGAATAAATATGTACCCACCCCCTTTCAGTCTATCTTGCTCTTTTAAAATTAGTGGTCTCCACTTAGACAGCTAAAGCTTAAGTCACCCCGTTTTATATCCAGCTGCTTAGTGCACACTGCAGTGCTTGGATATTAACCCATTTTTTTTCATCTTACCTTTAAACACCTACTGCAAGACCACCAGTTGTTGGAGAGCCCGCATTCTGCTTCTCAGTAGTTATATTCAGATTAGTGCTTCTGTTTTCTCCTGGTGAAAGAAGGCGCACAAGGACATTATTTCCTGGAGAAGGTTGATCACCACAAAGCCTAATAGCTGCTTCATAGGTGACAGCTTGGAATTTGTGCTTATATTCTACTCCTGGTGAGAGAAAGAACAGAGTGCATTGGTTCTTGACTGTTTCTGGTTGGGCAGTGATTGTCTGTGCTTGCCTTTCCTGATTGGTGTGGTTGCTATTCAGGGCATCTACCAGAAAAAGGCTACAACAAGCCTACAGACCCTTACATCATCTGGGATAAGACTGTGGATCACCAAGCAGGCAGTGGCCTGCTTCTCATTTTGAGATTGGTGCTTCTGGTGAGAGAAGAAGCAAAGGAACATTGTAACCCAGAAGAGTGAAGCTGTGGTGAGAGCAGCACTAGTAGTAACCAACCACTAGTAGTAGCCAAGCTTTATATTTTCACTCCAACTGTTTAATTAATCAATAAAAAGGGTATGTTGCCATGGATATGACCTTTCCCACTATCTCCATTACCAGCTTGGTGCATAGAGGCATCCTGAGGCAATGTAGAACTTGCCTCATGTTTACTGACAACCAGTTAAATCTCAAACAAACTGATATGGTACATGAGAGATGTATTTACACAATATGACTGGAGACAGTATTTGTCAGCATAGAAGGAGATGGTCAACAGACCATGCTGCTTTGCCAGGGATGATCTGTACCTCTCCCCTCTAGACTTTCAAATGTTAGCTAAAACATTGTCTTCCCTCATAGTGCTTTTTTAGGCAATGTCAAACTGAAAGTGCTCCCAAAATAGCAAATCAAAACCAAGAAAATCTAAAGGCATTACTGCTCAATGCTAGGAGTCTAAACAAAAAACTCCACTCCCTAGAAACTCTCTTCACCCTAGATAATGCTGACATCTGTGCGGTCACTGAGACATGGTTTAAAGCCACAGAGAGCACACCAATACTGCAAGGTTATAATGCCTTCCACACATTTAAACCAGCTACTACACAGACAGGGACCAAAGGTGGAGGTGTCTCAATTTACATATACCTCAAGGCTGGTTAAACAGGGCAATGCACTTGAGCTGCTCCATGTTCAAATCACCATAGGCAAAATCCAATACCACTTCCTTACAAGCTATAGGTCCCTCTGTATAACCCAGGAAACTTATAACATGTATTTAAACTTATTGGAAGCTCTCACCATCCAATCCAATACTATATTCATGGGTGAATTTAACTACCCCATTATTAACTGGGAATTCTATATTACACCAAACATACAGGCACATACATTTCTGGATTTTGTGAACACAAACTCCCTGGACCAGATTGTCAGTACACCAACCAGGGATGCAACCGTACTTGATCTGGTCCTCACTAATATGGGAGAGTCCTGCACACCTCCTACTGTAATGTGTTCCCTGGTAAGGTCAGACCACAAAATGGTCTAATTTGAAGCAAAAATAAAATCTGGACTCCCAGCTAAACCTGGAATATTCAGGAACTATTCTAAGGCTAATTTCCTGCTATTAAGTGATAAACTGTCAAAATTACAAGCCCCATAAACCATGAGAACACTACTGCCTATGCAGAACTGTAAACAGAAACTCTGTACAAGCATGTTAATAGCTGCATAGAGGCAGCCGTACCCACCAGGAAGAAATACAGAACTGACTCAGCCACCTTGGTGGAATCACAAAACCAATAGGTTGTATAACAGAAGGAAGAAAATCATGGCAAAAAGTAAGAGGTACAGCACCCAGGAGGATAAAAGCAGTCTCATCAAGCTAAACAAACAACTCAGAGGACAAATAAGATCTACTGAAGCCAAATTTGAGGTAAGTTTGGCCTCCCAGGCCAAGGACAAACACAAGGCATTCTTTAGGTATCTCCACAACCTCAAAGGCAATACACAATTGTGTGCAGTGCTCATTGTAAATGGAGCCACCTATACTAAGCCAGAAGATATAAGCAAACCTACTGGCTGATAAATTCAGCTCCAACTTTAACCTTCTTTTCCTCTCAACCTTTCCTCAGGAAATACCATATAATTCCCCCTGCTATCACTAGGGAACAGGTCTTTAATGCTCTCTTTAAGGCCAAGAACACTGCATCAACAAGCCCAGACAATATCCCAGGATGCCTTCTAAATAGTATGAAACATGACATATCAGGCCCTCTGGAATTGCTATTTAAATGTAGCCTGCAAACAGGTTTCATGCCTCATGAATGGAAAACAGCAACAGTCATCCCTCTGCACAAAGACGGGCCATCTACAGACCCGTAAGTTTCACTAGTCTTATATGTAAATCCATGGAAAGAATTATCATGGAAATGATCAATAATGACATAGAAATCCTCCCAACACTGGACCCAACCCAATTTGGTATCATCTAGGGCAGGTCATGCCTACTCAACCTGATGGACTTCTTTGAGAAGGTAACCAAAGGAATGGATGAGGTCATAATGGTTCACACTGCCTACCTTGACCTGGCCAAGGCATTTGACGCAATACCCCACTCAGGCATTGTTGACAAACTCAAGAAGGTAGGTACAAACTCTTATGTCACCCAATGGGTAGCTAGCTGACTTACAGACAGGAACTAGGCAGGTAGAACTGGAAAGTCCACTTCTAAGAAGAGGTCAGTCACAAGTAGAGTCCCTCATGGATTGATTCTGGGACTGCTCCTTTTTGACATTTTGCTTCTCTGAAGTCAAAACTAATGTCAATGGCCTCTGAATGACTAAATTTGCAGATGATTGCAAATTAGGAGGTGTCACTGAATCTCCTAAAGAAATACCTGGTGCCGGAACCATAGACTAAAACTAACTGCCAAGAAATGCAAAATAATATCCTTCGGGAAGTCATCAACCCCTGGTAACTATAACATTGAAAACACATCCCTAAGAGATGACCCAGTAGTCAGGAACTTGGGGACACACATAGACAGTAATCCAGCCTTTGACCATAACTTGTCTGCAGTAGTGAGGAAATCATTCTGTCTTGTGCAGCTTATAAATGAAGATATGGCACGTAGGTCCAAGCAAGTTATTTTTCCACTGTATTTGGCATTTATCATCCCTATCATTGAGTACAAATTCCCTTTTGGTATGTACTTCAGCAGGAATATTCAACAACTGGAACATCCACAGAGGTTCCTTACTAAAAGAATACAGAACATAAGTAGCATGTCCTGTGCAAACCGTTTTAAGGCCCCTATCCCTGTATTCTGTCTCCTACAGGCTATTGAGGTGTTATCTATGCATGGCATTGTCAGACCTCATGCATATCTTCAAAACAAACAGCACAAGACAAGAATTACCCATTCTAAAGACTTAAACATTGTCTGTGATATAAATAGGACCTGCTGGAGAGATAGGTATGTATCCCAGAGACTACCCAGTCTCTGGAACAGGCTCCCCATCCATGTGAAGCAGAGTTCGTCCTTAACCCAATTCAAATGCAACTTGGACAACTGGATGGGGAACAGGAAATTCATTCTTGGTTTGGCACCTATGTGTCTGACACAGGCAGGCTGTAAATGGTTCATTTCCCTGGCCCCTGTTTGTAAATGTTTCTTCTCCCAACACCTTGCTTGCATGTATCCAGGGTACAAGATCTTGTCAGGGATTTGGGATGTATGGCTAGGCTTAAAAAGACCCTTGTGGTCCTCAGCCTAGAAAACACCTATGAACCTATGTGAAGCATTGAGCAATATTTTAATGTAAAGCAACTATTTACATTACAAGGGTGAAATACATTTTATCAAATCAGTTGTCTACATTGTACGTAGAAGTGACTATAACTGCTTAGTGGAGGTTGACTGAATGGAAATAACTGTCACTTGGTCAGTTTAGTCATTTGTCTAAAAAAAATAAAAACTGCATCCCAGAATAATCACAGAATACCCAGACTTTCCGAGCTTCTTCATGCTGTTGGCCCCACGCACCAACCTGTATAAGTGGATTTTTACTCAGACTTAGTAGTAGCCTCTGCCCCGAACATAGGTTTTGTTGACACATTTTGGTCAACAAAGCAGACATTTGAAAGTTGTGCCAGATAAATAATCTCTAGGGTTGAGAAATATACCCTTTCCCTGGTATTGTGTGATCTTAGAGTTAGTTAATACATCAGTTAGCAGGGACTGTGGGAGCTCAGCCCTCCATATGGAAGGTGTCGGGGTGGGGGGTGGGGGCTTTCTCCCATGCAAAAAACACTCTGTTTGCATAAAGGTTTTGTCTTGAATCATGCCCAGTGATGTTTCAGTGCTTTTTTTTCTTCTGTCGATGTTAGAGACATTGACATTTGGGTGTTTAGATTATTTAGAGTATACCCATATGTATCTGTATCTGTCTGTGTACCTATCTATCTAACTACATAATTTTTTTTTTTTTGCTTCCCATTGTAAAATTCTACTATTAGCAGTGTCCAGTCTGAGTCTTCTTCTCTGGTATTCCTAACATCTATCTGCTTTATCTCTCAGAGACTGGGGCCCTGTTAAAAGGGAAATCCTATTATATGAGTGTACGGGGGGGAGGGTAAGAAAGAAGACCTGAACAACCTGGCATGATGCCTTTCAAGCAGCTGAAAAGAGCTTTGTTTTTATGCCCTGCACACTTTTCTACCCCATGCACCCCCTGTGTAATTATATTAATGCACAATTTGTACTGCAGGACTAGTCTTTGGTCTCCATTATGGATTGCACTCTGAGTCAAAAGCCACTCTCTTCAACCTTAGGTAGATGAGTAATCAAAAATGCCACTCTTTTGTATCCACCCTGGTTGACTCTTTAGGGAATGAATCTGCTAATGTAACCTGGGATTCCTTTGGTTTCAGGTAGGGATTTTCCCTTTACAATTTGGATCAGACCCCAATCAATACTTATAAATATTATTTATTTTATGTATTTATTTCCAGTTTGATTACCAGGGAATTCCACTGGGCCCAGAGAGCCTGTTTTCAGTGGAGGCCCGGGGAGAAAAGCTCCATAAAACAGATTGCAGTAAAGATAGCAATCCAATAAAAATAAAAGTACAAGTACAACTACATATCAAATAATACAAAGCATGAGCAATATTGCCCATAGTGGAAAAATATTGTGCAGATACATTTTAACAAATTCACACAAAGTCAAAAGTCAAAAGCTATTTACAATATTTACAGAGTGTGAGAGATCATATGGGAATTAGCTATAGAAGGTTATAGCCAGCTATATGGTGCTTAGGAACTCAGGAGGATACCCTCCCAGGGGCTTTTGTTAAAGAGTTCTAGGTAGGGAGAATGCAGTTACATTGCCATTTGAAGGAGAGGTAGGTGTAAAGCTGAGTTTTGAAGTTGTTTGTGTTTGATATTATCCTTAGTGTGGAAACGAGACAGTTCCATTTCTTACCCAAGGAGAAGGAGAGGAGAAGTTGTCCAGCAGGATGTTTAGGTTTGTGGACAGTAATTAAGTTTTGGTGTTCAAATCTGAAAGTTCTATTTGGGGTGTATGGAGGAATGATGTTAGTTAGAACAGGGCATTTGGTTGGATTAAATATTAGTCTATATGGTGTAGTGAGCTGGTGGAAGTCCAGGTAATTTGTGAATTCTAACCAGTTGAGGGATTGAAGGGTAACACAGTGATGAGTGGAATGTTTGGCTTTGGTGGCAAATTTAGAAAATTTGTGATAACAGCTTTCTAGTTTGGAAGTGATGGAAGAGGATAGGTTAGTTAGTAGCGGGGCACCATACAGATGGGAGGGAAGGAGGTAAGAGGAGCCCAGAGTATGCCTAGTAGAAGTAGAGAGGAAGTGGCTGTTCCTGTATAGCATACCTAGTTTTTGGTGAGTTTTCTTTATATTTTGCTGAATATAGATGTAGAACTTGAGGTGTTCATCTATAGTTATACCGAGTAGTTTGGCAAAGGGAACAACTTTGATTGGAGAGTTGCTTTGGCTAAGGACTTGGAAGGAATTTTTATCAAAAGAGAAAGATTTTGAGGGTGTGAATAGTAGTATTTTAGATTTGTTAGCATTGAGAGAAAGGTGATTTTGGTGCATCCAGATCTCAGTAGTTGAGAAGGCAGTCTGAGTTTTAGATAGGAGTTCAGGGAGGTTAGAGGCAGAGCAGACAAGTGTAGAGTCATCTGCATATTGGATGGCTTTGGCATTAGGAATAGTAGAGTGAAACTTATTGATAAATATATTAAATGGCATTTGTCTGAGGATGGATCCCTGTGGTACTCCGGTAGGGGTGGATAAGAAAGGTGAGGTGCCTTTTTTTCAAGTTCACAGCCTGAGATCTATCTGACAGATAGCTTGCAAACCAGGAAAGTGTGTTTTGGGAGAGATTTAGGTTTGAGAGGTGACTTAGAAGGTGCTTATGGAAACAGTACTGAATGTTTTAGAGAGATCTAGGAGCACTGTGGATACTAAGTTCCCAAAATCTCGGGCTTGATTGACAGTTTCTAAGAATGAGAATGAGCTGTTATGGTGCTATGTCCTGGTTGGAAGCCATGTTTGGTAGGGGTAATGTAAATGGACTGTATAATGACACAGTTTTATGCACATTTTTAAAATTAACACTCTTGTATGTTATCTAATGAAAATGTTCTCATATATTGTTGTAGGTATCAGTGACAGAGTGCAGTGCATTGGCTGTGCTGGAATACTGGGCCAATGGGAGGTGAATGATGTCCCAATGGAAGAACATTTAAAGCACTTTCCTACGTAAGTAACATCTCTGTACCTTAAAATTCATTATGATTGTGCACTCTCTTTATAGAGAACCAGAATAAAAAAATTCTTTTTTTTTCTTACCTGATATGAACATGGAAATTCAGTCATTTGCCCATCACCCATAATTGCATGGATTTGCTTCTCCATCTGTGCCTCTGTTACGAGACAGAAATATGATCAGGGTGTCAAGGACATACATTTTCATGGGAAAGATCGAATGAACAATTTTAGTCTGGCCTGTATTGTTTCACCCTACTTTACAGAGTATAATGACTTCAAGGGTGGCTATTTGACCTTTTAAATAAAATTGTAACTTAACACACTTCTGGCTAATCCGGAGTGTGCATTTTAGGAAACACTGCTTGTTGAGGGATCCATGAGCTGAATAGGGCTGGCTGTGGTCACTTGAGCTTTTAACACCCAGCCTATCTTTTCTAGTAACAGCTTGCTGATTTAAGCAAACCGTGCTTTTTCTGTTGTGGCTGTTGTTGATCAGTTAAGCCAACTAAGATACATGTGAACTCTTCAGGGGATGACCAAGAGCACTTCTGGTTAAGTGACTTGCTTGGAGTGATACAATGCTGCACTTTTACCTTGAGAAGCAGAAACCCAAACTACCTTAAGAAGCTTGTTAGCAATCCTTGTCTTAAACTTATATGCTAAGTTGCCAGGCAACGCATGATAACAGAACAGAAAAGGTCAGACTATATTGCCTCTGTTCATCTCAATCAATAAGTGATGTGAAGAATAAGCAGGCTCACTACAAATTAGCTATTTAAATTTATGTTGTTTACTAAGTTATCTTAGACTTGTGTTTTCTCTTATAAATAGCTAGAAACTAGAAAGATTAGTCTAAGTGTTTTTGTGTGATGTCAGAACTGTACTACTGAATTATTTTAAGTATTTCTCTGTGATCTCTGTACTCTTGACTAGCACTGTGTAGTAAGAAGTATTGTCTTGTGTTTTTATTATTTATTATTAAATATTTTAAAACCTTTCAACTGTGGCTGTTTTGTGTGGAGATAATTTAAGGTCTAGAGTACATTGCATATTTATAGTAATTACTGTCCAAGTCACTCCAAATAAGCCTTGACTGTTCAGTTGCACTTACCAATTGGATAATAATATTGTACAGTAATAATTGGACACCCTTTTAAGGACCTTTGAGTAGCTGATAATTATTAGCTGGGTGATGGCAGTGATTTCTACTGTATAGTCTGGGTAAAAGGGACACAGCTGGAGAACCTGTGTCAGCCTTCCCCAGGAGTGTGTTTGTGGTTGTATAAAACTCTTATCTGAAAGTGTGTGTGTGTCATCTACTTGGGCAGGGACACAAAGCACTGGTTGGACAGAGAGGGTGCTGGAGATTTTAGCTTGCCCAGCTGGCTGAGATCTGGATCCTATAGCTGTGCCAGTGGGGAATCTTATTGGGGACCTGGAGAGCAAGGGAGCGACCAGCCCCGGACTGACTGTATTCTCTGTATGCTCTTAAGGGAAATTACACTTTACTGTTTGTATTTGTTATCCTTTCCTGCTATATGAGATGCCCCTCACTGGTGTTAGTGGTGAGGATTGAGGCTCCTTGATTGCTGGGACAGGACACGGGCATCACATATTAATTGGTGGCAGTGGTGGGATATCCACACCACATATTAATTCTTTGGCAAATACTAATTTGCTTGTAGTGGTGCGGGTAGAGTGAATCCCTGTACCTTGTGTACAGTGAGCTTTGAATATGTTTTATACTCTAAATCAGCCACACAGTGAATACTCAGAGTTCAGATCACAATTGTTTTATTTCTTTTGTTAGCTTAGTTAGTCAGGGTGAGCAGGCAGCATGTCAGCATACAAGTGTCCATGGAGGCAAGGTGGACAACAAAAGGTGAGAGCGCCAGTAAGTGGGAAAGACAAAATGCAATAGTAGGTTGTGTTGCGACAACAAGGGTATTGAACTACCATCCTGCAGATGTCCTGATAGGGAAGGATTTGGACGAGGCAGTACGATGTGCTTATGCAGTTACACATGGTCAGACTAGGAGACAAGCATGTGGGTCTGGTAGCCTGGGGGAGACCGAGACAGACTGCATACTGGAAGCCGGGACTGGTGAAGTGGTTACTTCAGGGAGTGAGCTACGGTGTAGCAGTGAGACTGAAGGTGAACCATAACTGCTAGTGGGTACTGATGGTCCTTTGGACAGAGTGACTGCAAAGGTAGAGGTGAGTAGTAGTACCCAGGCTGTCAGTGAGGCACCACTGTCAGAGGATGCCAGGCTTCCTGTGGAAGGGGAGCTGGGAAGGGTTACAAGGAGAGAGTTGAGACAGGCTCAGCTCTCAGACCCTACATTGCGAGGCATGAGGCAGGTAGCTATGGAGGCACCTGTTTCTCAAGGAAAGGGGGAATCTGTATACTGGTACAAAGGGTTACTATATAGAGAGTGGACCCCTGAGGGAGGGCTAGAGAGTACAGCAGTTTGTAGTGCCTAAAGCCTACCATCTGGCGCTTCTATCCATAGCCCATGATATTCCCTTTGCAGGTCATATGGGCATAAAACATGCAAAAAAGCGTATTATGCAAAACTTCTATTGGCCTGAAATTTCAGAGATGTAACAAGGTACTGCAGGACCTGTGAGCAGTGCCAAAAGGTAGGCAAGGCAGTAGACAAGGTGAGAGCTCCTTTGATGCCTTTGCCTGTGATTGAGGAGCTATTTCAGAGGGTAGCTGTGGATATTGTGGGTCCTCTGAGTACCCCAAGTTCCACAGGGAAAAAGTATATCATAGTGGTAGTGGATTATGCTACACGATACCCCGAGGCTGTGACTTTGTCCTCCATTGAGGCAGAGAAAGTGGCAAATGCTTTGTTAGAGATTTTCAGCAGGGTAGGTTTCTCAAAAGAAATACTGACTGACAGAAGTGCCATTTTCATGTCAGACCTGCTGGCTTGTCTGTGGATGTCCTGTGGGGTGAAGCACATGAAGACCAACCCTTCCGTCCCCAGACTAATGGTCTTGTTGAGAGGTTAAACTCTACAATCATGTCCATGCTATGGGCATTTACAGATCAGTTTAAGAAGGAGTGGGACAAATATTGTCCCATCTGTTGTTTGCTTACAGAGAGATTCCCCAGGACTCCACAGGTTTTTCACCCTTTGAATTGCTGTATGGGCATAGGGTGAGGGGACCGCTAGATTTAATTCGTGATGAGTGGGAAGGTGCGAGTCTCACAAGGAGTCTGTTGTGGCATATGTCCTAAACCTCAGGACAAGGCTCAGGGAACTCATAGGCTTGGCCCAGTAGAACCTGGCAGAAGCAGAAAAAGGTGTGGTATGACAGGAATGCTTGAGCTAGAGAAAATGCTGTGGGGCAGCAGGTAATGGTTCTCATTCCTGTCAGACACAACAAACTGCAAGCAGCTTGGGAGGGACCCTACAAGGTGGTAAGAAAGGTAAGTGATGTTAACTACATGGTGGAACTGCTAGGCAGAAGGCAGGGGCACAAATTGTACCATGTTAACATGATGAAACCTTACCATGATAGAGAGGCCCTTGTGCTGAGCATTTGCAGTGGAGTCTGAGAGAGATCTGGGGACTGATCTCCTCAATGAGGCTCGGGCTGACACCTCAGTGGAAGGGGTAGCAATGTCCCAGCAGCTATCTCCTACCCAGGTTCGAGAAATCCTAGCAGTGTTGCAGGAATTTGGGGACATATTCACTGGGAAACCAGGGTGCACCCACCTGGGGCAGCACCAGGTGGATACATGACCCCAAAGGCCTATTAGGCAGGCCCTTTATAGAGTGCCTGAGAGAGTCAAACAGATTCTGAGGGAAGAGGTACAGGAGATGTTGGAACTAGGGGTGATTCAAGATTCCAACAGTCCCTGGGCCTCCCCAGGTGCTGGTGCCAAAGAAGGATGGCAGCACCAGGTTCTGTGTGAACTACAGGAAATTAAATAGTCACACAGAGTCGGATGCTTACCCCATGCCTATGACAGATGAGACCCTAGAGCAGCTGGGTGTTGCTAAGTATCTTACAACCATTGATCTTACCAAGGGTTACTGGCAGGTGCCCTTGACTCCCAGTACTAGAGAGAAGTCAGTCTTTGTGACTCCTTTTGGCTTGTATGAGTTCTCAAAGATGCTCTTTGGGATGAAGAATGCCCCAGCGACTTTACAGAGGTTGGTAGACCATATCCTAGCAGGAGCAGGAGGGTTTGCCCTTGGTTACCTAGATGATATTGCCATCTACATCCATTCCTAGCCAGAGCACCTTCAGCATGTCAGGGAGGTGCTGGGCAGACTACAGAGGGCAGGGTTGACCATTAGGCTGAGCAAATGTCAGGTGGGTATGGCAGAGGTCTCCTGCCTAGGACATAGAGTGGGGAGTGGTAAGATATGGCCAGAACCTGCCAAAGTGGAAGCCATTCATGCATGGCCTGCACCTGTTACTAAAAAGCAGGTGAGGGCATTTTAAAGGACAGCAGCATACTACAGAAAGTTTGTCCCCAGTTATAGTACCATTGCTGCTCCCCTCACAGCCCTGACAAGGAAGAACAAGCCAGATAAGGTAGTGTGGAGCCCAGCATGTGAGCAGGCATTCCAGAAGCTTAAAGAAGCTTTGGGAGGACCCCCTGTGTTAGCCAGTCCAGATTACAGCAAAAAAATTGTTGTGCAGGTGGATGCTTCGAACCATGGGGTGGGGGCTGTACTTAGCCAGATTTCTTCAGAGGGAGAAGAGCACAACCCCCTAACATGGTTAAACAGAGCCAGCCAGCAAAATGCCAAGTTGCTAAGATGGAGCCTAGGGTTACAAGCATATGTCAGTGCAGCACCACAGTGGGATTAGCAATGCCAATGCAAATGGGTTCTCAAGACAGGGAATGGGGTATGGTATACACAGATAGACCTAACCCTCTCAAACAACGTTTCTCAAGGGTCACTTGAAAAACTAGCTTGAGTTCTCTGGGTGGGGTGGGGGGGATATGAAGGCTGCCAGCCTAACTAGATAGAATTTTATACATAATTCTATTATTTGTAAATATTAATGTAAGGCACAGGCTTGTTGTCTTAAATGGAAAAAAAAACTGCTGTTAGATGTGGAACTGAAAAAAATGAAAGAACAGTGCTCTCTACTGACCAAAGTAAAGCATGTTGTAACCCTTTGATGTAGACAGTGGTGCGGAAGAGTGTAGATGAAGAAATTCTTTCTATTGTTTTTGTTTTTATTGTTCTATTGTTTTAACAAAGAGTTAAATTGCTAGATTTAAACACGCAAATGTATTTTTATTGCTCTGCTTCCTGGCCAGCTGCAAGATAACAAAAGGTGTTGTTAAGAATGTAAATGCAGTTTCTGTTAGCCTGGGAACCCAGGTAAGTGAGAAGAATGATGTAATGTGAATCAGAACTGCAACTTCAATTTAAACAGAGAGAACCAGAGAGGATTAAGCATTTTTAGCTCATCAGCACTCTGCCTGTTTCTATATGTAAGTTATCTTAGACTTGTGTTTTCTCTTAGAAATAGCTAGAAACTAGAAAGATTAGTCTAAGTGTTTTATGTGATGTCAGAACTGTACTACTGAATTATTTTAAGTATTTCTCTGTGATCTCTGTACTCTTGACTAGCACTGTGTAGTAAGAAGTATTGTCTTGTGTTTTATTATTTATTATTAAATATTTTAAAACCTTTCAACTGTGGCTGTTTTGTGTAGAGATAATTTAAGCTCTAGAGTACATTGCATATTTATAGTAATTACTGTCCAAGTCACTCCAAATAAGCCTTGACTGTTCAGCCACAGTTACCAATTGGATAATAATATTGCACAGTAATAATTGGACACCCTTTTAAGGGCCTTTGAGTAGCTGATAATTATTAGCTGGGTAGTGGCAGTGATTTCTACAGTATAGTCTGGGTAAAAGGGGCACAGCTGGAGAACTTGTGCCAGCCTTCCCCACGAGTGTCTGTGTGGTTGTATAAAACTCTTATCTCAAAGTGTGTGTGTTTGTGAGCTACTTGGGCAGGGACACATAGCACTGGTTGGACAGAGAGGGTGCTGGAGATTTTAGCTTGCCCAGCTGACTGAGATCTTGACCCTATAGATGTGGCAGTGGGGAGTCTTATTGGGGACCTGGAGTGCAAGGGAGTGACCAGCTCCGGACTGACTGTGATCTCTGTGTGCTCTTAAGGTAAATTGCACTTTACTGTGTATATTTGTTAACCTTTCCTCCTTTATGAGCCACCCCTCAATGGTGTTAGTGGTAAGGACTGAGGCTTCTTGATTGCTGGGCCAGGGCATTGGCATCACATATGTCCATTGTAAATCCAGCATTACTCACAACAAAATGTCTGGCTACCTATAGCTTCCATATTCTCTGCTCTACCAAAATAAAAAAATGAAACAATGTAAGAAGATGGTGAAAGACAAAAATTTCCATCCTGCTCAGAGACAGACAGAGGCATCCACAAACATCAGATAATATTAAAAAAATGACCACATTTGCAATAGAACTTGTGTACTTTTAAATCACTACAAAAAGAAAAAAAAAGACAAACTACATTTGCTTTAATGCATTGCACAACTATCAGCATCTTTATCTTCTCATGCATGCACAGCATATTAGGAAGCTGTCACCTGTCATCAAGGATGTCAGAAACAGATACCTTAAGGAAATCAACAGCTACAATGCCATTATTTAAAAAAGGTAATCAACTTCTTTCTTCTTTTTTTAACCAAAACAACAAGTAAACAGGTCACACAGAAAACCATATAGACAATAACAACAAAAAAGCCCAGGAAAACTAAAGTCTCCACTGCGTAGTACCTTAAATTTCCTTGAAAGGAAGGCCCATGGAATATATGCAAATGATTCTTTTAAGTGTTGCAGCTAGATGATGTTCTCAACACCCCACATGTATTTTACTTTTTTATAAGTCTTTATGAATGCATTCAGACCACTAAAGCAAATCCCAACTAAATGCAGACATGACATATTTTTGCCCTTTTTATGAGCTTATTGGTACTGCTTAAGTGTATAGTTTAGCTTTCCTAGCTTGTGAAGAAGCCCAGTGTTTCTTAAAATAAGGGTGACTGTACAATATCATAAATAAGATGCAAAACAATGGGTAAAATGGTTAGGTCACACAGAAAAGCCACAATGACGATAACAACAAAAAGACATGCACATTCCAGAGTCTCCAGGTTCTCATTTAGACAGCCTAATTTACAACTGTAACTTCCTTGTGGTGCCATTTAAAAATATTTCTTATTTTTGCCTTTTTGATATATTTTTGTAAAGTATATTTATGAAGGTAAAAACAGGAAAGAAGTATTTTTTTCACTTTTGGAAAATGCATCAGTTCACACAGGTGCTAAGGTTCTGGGTGTTAAGAACAGTTGATGAATGTGTGTGACGGTGGTGAACTAAAGTAATTAATGAGTATATTTTTATATAAAATACATAATTTTATTATTATGTCACATGCATATCTCCTTAACAATAAGAAAAACTGAGTACACCACAATACAAAAGATATCTTTTTGGTAATAGTTTCTTAGGGGTTGCTGTCTGCTCCTTAGAGCCATACAAAACTGGAGTTGCCCTGCTAACTCTGTGGTACAGAGTAAGGGAGCCTGGATTGACTTAGAAGTCCCAGGTGCTGTAGGAGCTTGCTTGGAAGGATGGGAATGAAAGTTAATGAGCGTGCCATCCTAGGGGAAGGGAGATGGTCAAAGTTTTGTTTCAGAAACAACACCAACTTGACAGCTGGGTGTTACATTGCCAGGCAAATGGACATATTGGGGTGCTACACCTGCCAATGAATGCTCAGGCATGGAATTAATTTTACTGGTAATGGCACATATATCTGTGCTTTCTATGATTGCAAAGAAAAGGTAATCAGTCTGGAAG
This sequence comes from Protopterus annectens, assembly GCF_019279795.1. Taxonomy (NCBI): domain Eukaryota; kingdom Metazoa; phylum Chordata; order Ceratodontiformes; family Protopteridae; genus Protopterus; species Protopterus annectens. The sequence goes on along the minus strand of NC_056730.1, from coordinate 406,990,181 downwards.
CTCTGATCATTTTAAAAAATTAAAACAAAAGCATTTTGGGGTGTGTGGAGCAACAATTCCCCTACATTTCCACCTGTCACAACTTCTTTCATATACATATTCCACCATCAGTGTAAAAGTGAAAACCATGTTCCCAAGGTTGCATGGTCTCACACTGGTAACTTTCTTTCTGTGATCAAATAACCTTTGAGCTCTAAGGCCATTCCTGCCGAGATGCTCACTACCAATATTAAGACCCTGAAATTGTATTCTTTGCAATGTGCTTGCCATCCAACATAAGAAGAAGAGAAGGAAGTAGGACACACTTGCAGTTCGACAGCTACTGCAAGACGCCATTTGCAAGCTTCAGAACTTTTGACCCCATCCCACCTCACTGCCAACTTACAG